>NC_056741.1:1620656766-1620759266 GCF_019279795.1 Protopterus annectens
GGATCTTCACAGAATGTCAATATTTAGCCATCATAGTGTTTGTTCAGTTCCTCCAAACATCTATACTAGTCTGGCAAATAGCTGGAGATGGAAGTAATGATGTCATGACAGACACATGAGTTTCAGACCCCATCACCTTCAGAACAGTCATGGTAATGCAAAATGTATCATACTACAAACTTCATAGGTTTGTAATAGGCATATCTCTGATCTGTCCCTATACATCCCCCCTAATGTTAGGCTTTGTCCACATGTGATGCTCTAAGAGGTGGATAGGTTGGGTCACAGCTGAGGAGACTGACACACCCTGGGAAAGGACAGCTCACATATGGCAACCACTAGAGAGTCTGTCAAAACAGTCATGTCTGTGCCACTGCTAGGCCAATTAATGGGATGTTACCCATATCCATATGTTACCTGTGAATATGAGTATTATACGTGTTTATATTGTAAATCTAGGATACCTATATATGGCATGTGCATAGTAAATTACTGTTGCAGATGTATGTTAAACTGCATGTGATATATTGAATTAATAACATTCTACTGTACAGTGTTCTTCTGGACAATGTTCACAGTTGTGAAAGATTTCTGTAGTCACTTACACATATACTTGTGTTATGGCAGCTATATTAATACCTTATCAAAATTGACTTCCCTGTTTTGTCACCCAGTGATGTGGACCAATAACCTGAAGTCCTGGTATTACAGGTTGAGACGTATGATTGAGCTGCAAGACTGTAAATACAGTGTGCCATAATGACATAGAACACAAATGTATACCAGGTAGCCCCTGAGCATGTGTACGTATGCATATGTTCAGCTAAAAAGCACAGAAGTAATAACATGGGTCACAAGCAGTCCAGAAAATAGGATGTGCATGTTGCACATGTGTGTAATATCACTGTCACTGCATACAACAAAATAAAATGTGTACTGCTACTGATTGTTCCATTGCCATGACACTGATTTGGGTGCTACAGTAGGCATGCTTATCTTGTAGTAATCAGAGAGGTGTACAATTGTGTTATGACCCACTGTCCATGCCTACCATTAACAGCTATATCAACACCCATATACACTGGATATCAAAGTGTACACACCCCTGTTGGAATGCCAGGTCTGTGTGCTGTATGCCATGAGACCACAGAAAGTCATGTCAAAATGTTTCTCACCACAAATGTGACCCATAACCTGTACAATTCTATTGAAAAATAAAACAAAGCTGTTTCATGGAAGGTGAGCACTCATTGCCAAGTGAAGATGTGATATGACATTAGAGTACAAACCAAGACAAATGGATACTGTAATCATCTCAGCAGGTGTTTACTCAACATAGTGTAAAGGTGTGCACACACATTCAGCTGGCTTACTGCACTGAGTATTAATTCCCATGTGATTCCACAGGACAGGTTGTTATGTTCCCCATTGAACTGAGCAGTTTATTGGACACATCACAGGTGGGGATCGTGTTGACATGTGCTTTTGTGGGATCATGTTCCAACTGCACAAGTACTATGGATTGTAACAGGGGTGTGTACAGTTCCTAGCCACTGTAGCTATATGGAAATCAGCAGTATCTTACCTGTACAACCATCCTCCAACAACAATAGAGTAACCCCCCTTGGTGGACAGCACCAAGACATGAAGCACATAATAGGTTGCTATAGTGGCTTTACAGGGACACATAGGTGCAGACCACAACTTGAAAGCAAGTGCACCTCTATATGAGCAAGCATCTAGGTTCACAGGTGACTTCTTGTAAGGCTGACTATGACTAGAAATCAGACATATCCAAACCACCAAGGCCAGTTGCAACCATGTCTCCACATATGTATTCAGTCTTAGAGCCAGTAACACAAGCAAACCTGTACTGGCGGTAAAGCACACCTCGTACACACATGCCATGGATACAGGCAACCTGCATCAGACAGGATAGGCAAGAACAGTGGCACCCTGTCCACAACATTAGTACAAGGATATATGCACATCAATTACACTCTTGCCCACATCAATGATGAGCATGGACATAAGGCCGACTGATGGCAACAACAGCAAGTCTCCATGGGGCATGAGAACATCACAGTTTGCCTCCTACATGAACACAGCATGTGCTCACAGTTCCATCACACACTACAGTCAAGCACAGACATGCCACCATCTACATGGAAGATGGCCACTGTCATCCCTCTACACAGAAATTAATGGTGACCAGTGGACTATGCCATTAAGTGTCCAACATTGGGGGAGCTGGACAGATCAGGGCCATGAGTGTAATGCAAGATGTCAAAGCCATGATAGCTTACAGTGTTATGTTATAGTCTGGATTATTTGCAAGTGATATCCACTGTTGATGTGCACGTGGACAACCATATGAGGTCTTGTGACCTTTTTTCCTGTTTATGTCTTCCAGGTACAGTCTGCCCACATTCACAAACCTGGAAAATGATGCAATCATCCAATACCTCATCATGCATCATGCCATACTATTTGCCCGCAGGGGCCAGGATCTGCAGGAGAGGACTGCCCTGTGGAATGAGCTCATCTACAGGGTAAATTATGCCAGCCTGCACAACCAAAATTATGAGCAGGTGCGGTATCACTGCACAGATCTGATCCACCATGCCCATCAGCATGTTCCTGCAGTTAGGAGGGACCAGCTAGTCACAGGTGTGGGTCATGCCATCCAGCACCCACTGACATGCTGAGAAGCTCCTTGCCAGCCTTGAGGCACCCACCCACCAGACAAGCCAGCAGGCTGTAGACAGCATTGTGGAGGTGGGTGCCACCCATACAATGGACAAGAAGCATGCAGGTAAGGCCCCAGGCCACATTATTAGAGCACTGTTGCTTATCCATTTTCATCTGTGAAGCATCTACATGCATATGTCAGATAAGATAGTCTGTTGCTGAAGTGTAGTAATGAACAGATGTCCATAATCTCTAGTATTGTGGGTTTGTACTGTCGATGTGCTGAAATGCTGCTCCCACCCTGTACCAATGCCACAGGTGTGGCTACTGACATTACTTCTCTCACACAACTATTTAGGTCCCTCTGGTATACAACTGGGGCAGCAACCTGTAGCTGGTGACTATGTAGTTTTGCTCAGGTTTGCTAATACACTGGCTATGTTATAGCCATACTATTTGCCATGCACACATTTAACACACCTACCTAAACTGCATGCTGTACATGTTCACTTAATGTTGATGTTAACTGCACTGCATCACAGTGGTCACCATGGTGGGATATCTGAAGGGCATGTAAGAGTCCTGCAGTATACCTAACAACCTGTCAGTGCAAGATGTGTGGACAGAGATGAACATAATGGTGGGACAAATGGCCTACAGTAGGGACATGTCTGAAACATTACCCTTATACAGTGACTACAACAGTGTATACACCACTATTACAATGGCAACAGTTCCTGATATTAACAACGGCGAACCACAATACCACATTCCACACCTTTTACAACCTGTAATGTGATCCTAACATGAACAATGAATGTGTAATATGGAATCCTATGTTAGGACAACAATTATGGGGAATACATACCTTAACAAACATTTGAAGCATATGTGCGCACACACTCCAAATAACATATTGTGGAAGCAGCTTGTGATGTACTGACAGCATTCATTCTTCTTGAGTGCACACCTTCCATGAAGTACAGGGCCTCAATGTCACACCAAGTAATGGTTTGCTGTCCAAGAAGTATGTCCATGACATTTGCCCACTCACCTGTAACAGAGGCAGCCATGGCTTGCACACATCTTACAAACCATGAAATGCATCCCATATACAAAAGGTAGCACTCAAGAGTGGGAAAAGTAGCCTCACCTCACCATTGCATATACCATGGCAAACAGTACAGACAGTCATGTATGTGTGCATGAAGTATGGGACAACACTGATGTAGAAAATAAACAGACGCACATCCAAAACAGATGACAAAACATGTTATAAACTGGTCATGGAGGCTGCCCAGAAACATGCAGCAACACTGAGGGAATTGCAGGAATGTCTAGCAAGTACTGCCTGTACAGTACCTGTGTCGACATTTGCCTGGATTCTGCATAAGTGTGGCCTATGGGTTAGGGTAATCAGACAGAAGAGTTGTCTCACATGATACATCATCCAGGGCTCTCTACAGGTAGCATAAGCATAACATCAAGTCTCCCAAAGGCATGTGTTGCAATGTGTAATGGTGTCATGAGACCAAGGCTCAAACCTACAGACAGTATTCATAAAGATACGTGTGGTGCACAAGCAACACGTCATTCCACCTCGGGGCCACCATCCCCAATATTTAGCTTGTTGGTGCCAGTGTACACCTTTAGGATTGCAGTTAATTAGCTGGAACTAGGCTGGTAGACATGGTGTTTGGAATTTGAAACACTTCAATATAACACTAATGTATGGACCATAGTTGTCAAGCATCTGCAATAAGGCTGAGGATGGGGAGGGGGTGTCAGCTTGAAACACAACAGTGAACTGAACCATATATCCAAAGCTTGCTAAGAATGGCTTTATATGAACACAGTGAAGGTTATGAATTGTGCCAGACATAACCCTGACTCTACAGCAATAGTGAAGCCACTGTATGACCTCCAAGGGCTGTGCACATGAGCTGATCTTGCAATCTGGCAGAGTTTTTTGGACATTTGTAGGAGCAGAGTGACCAAATAATGGCAAGTCAAGATGGGTCATGTTAGTATACCCCTTCCAGGAATAGTGACTGCTGTATTTCACTTAACAGGTGCTTCAACAAACCATTGTGTTAAGGGTGTGCACACTTATGCAAACCACATATTGAATGCATCCTATTCAGCATCTGCATGACTAACACATTTGTTAGATACTGCATTGGATTGCACAGGTCATATGTCACATATCAGGTGGGTGTAATGTTAACAAATGCAGTATTGTGGCCTCATTGCATATCATAGAAGAGGCTGGCATGTCATCAAGGGTCTGTACACTCCTCATATCCACATTAAGCTGTGAAGGTGATCAGTGTAACCATATTTTATTGCACATACATGCACTGCTGATGATGAGATCTGCAAATCATAGGACAGGCATTAATTACTGACATCAGTCCTCATATCATTCCAGGTATGTGTCAGACAAACACATAGGGGCTGTGAGCAAAGAGCAAACATAACTGCCACACATATACACATTCAGCAATGGTCTGTACACTTGTGAAGTATGGTGCACAGTACATGCCAGTGTGCTGTACAGATACACAACAATATTGTGTACATGGTTGCATTGTGTTCCAGATGAAGGGGCATCACCTACTAATACAACTCATGCATTACAAAGATGTATAATGTTGATAACAAGGATTGAGTGTGGCTGCAGTGCATGCTGTTGAGTGCCATATGTCATGCATGGTGACTGCTGGGTAATGAGAGGTCTGTGTAATATCTTTGCACCACCTCACCTGTAAGTGTGTGTCTGTGTCTGTGTGTGTGTATATGTGTGTGTGTGTGTGTGTGTGTGTGTGTGTGTGTGTGTGTGTGTGTGTGTGTGTGTGTGTGTGTGTGTGCGTGTGTGTGTGTGCGTGTGTGTGTGTGTGCGTGTGTGCGTGTGTGTGTGTGTGTGTGTGTGTGTGTGTGTGTAGAAGTAAAAGTAAACCATAACATACAGGACTTAATTTACATTTCTTGTCTGCCCCTCACAGATGACGAGGTGGGTCAGGGTCCTTCCTGCAGGGAAACTGATGTTAGTGTCCATACAGACTCGGACAATAATAATAGGTATAGTGAGGCACAGGCAGGGTTGTCAGAGGCAGAAATCCCACTTTTATCCACCCCATCCCCACACACAGTCATACATAACCCATCACCAGTCGCCATAGATAAAGGAGAGTTGGCGGGTGGTGGCTTGGGACAGGAAGGTGTGGTGACTATGGCAAGCATGTCTGTACACAGCATCCATAGCTGGATGACCAGTCAGGTACCACACAGGCAGATGTACAGGAGTGCTCATAGGAGGGCTGCTGGCCATCATGCCCCTGGCAGAAGTGCCAAAGCAGGTGTCACCAGACTCATGTTTTGAGCCATCATGAAGGCACAGGCACATATGGAAAGTTACACCAGCGATAGTCTGAGGTTCCAGAGGGCTACTATTCCTGCTGTGACTACATCCATGATCTTGCAGGTGCCCACCATTATTTTGCAGAGGTCATGGATAAACGGTTGGGTGAGATGGTAGGAATCTTCGGCCATGTGGTGTCTGTGGTAGAGCATGTGGTGGGAGTAGGGCATCGGCCACATGAACGTAGGTCAGCAACATCAACAGGTGGAGGCATGGACATGCAACAACTCACGGCCACTTCCATAGTGGCAGCACCAGCACCGCATGGGGCGGTGCTGTCCACACCACAACACAGCAGGCCACATGCATGTGGTACTGGCTGATATTAACAGGGACGTGGATCCAGCAGACAATTGTCATCATCAGGGGAGAGTACCATATCTGGGCTTCTGCCTGGTGGTGCCCATGCAACCCCTGGCAGCCACAGTTCCAGTGTCCATGGTTGGACACAGTGAACTGTATACCCTGCCATATATGGTCTGCAGCTGTCCAACAATCTCCTGTATAGGGCAGCCAAACAGCTTGGGCATGTCCATACCTACAAACACCACATCTGCACAGCCCATTTAATAAAGAACCCCCTAAACCCACAACACACCCTGTGCATATGAAGATACCTGTGCCACATCCCTGTCATCAATACTATCGATGCAGGGACATGCTAATATGGTTCTGATGTACAGGGTGAATGTATTAAGGTTTAGCAATGTAATGCTGTTTAACATGTTGTCAGCTGGAATGATTAATGCTTACACGTCAGGGTGTGTAGCTCTCCAGTCATGATGCATTATAACTGTTATTAATACTGACTGATTGTGGTCTCCATAATGTATTCTGTTTGTGTTTTAGGTGTCTGTGTGTCAGCAGGATGTTGATCTGCTCTCCTTTCCTACAAGGGGTGTGGCACTGTGGTGACACATTGACTGTGTCATATCCTGGGTACAGCTGAACACAAGTAACAGGTCTGTATAACAGTTACTGCATATGCCACATGGCTGATAGGTCTGAAAGGTGTATACAGCTGAGTACATGGTGGCTGATGTAAGCAGCTTTTCTACAGTGGACAATGGTAAGTGTACTGGCTGGCACACACCAAAGTTTGTGAATAACACACACAGAGGCTTTGGTGCTGATGAAATACACAGAGAATACTGTTCACATGGATGTACTTAATTTTGCAGTGAACTCATTTTGGCCTATATAATTCCACCAAGACCAAATTGCCAAAACATCAAATAAGCAAATAATCAGTCCACCAGTTTAATGTCATTGACAATAGGACTGGCAGATTATATGTCCTCTTCCCCAATGTAGTGCAATCCTGAAGTTGGTAAACATAGGTGTGCTTTTGTAGGTGGCACAACCCCCCACTTTCGAGGGTGTGGGGTGGCGTAGAACCACACATAGTGTGATTAACAACTACTTAACCTGTTAACATAAACTGTACAGTATAACAGCACACTAAGCAGGGGGATACGTACAACAATAACCCCAATGTGGGTGGCTGTGCCCACAACAACTACACCCAACTATATATACCAAATCCAGTATTACTGTACATCTGTACATTAGGGAAGAGGGCATTTACTCATCCACTACTAGTTTTGATGGAATGAGTTTCCACAATATGATTGCTTTGAAATGTTACCTTTTGCCAGTTAGTTCTCGGACAAATGATCTCCTGGTACATATATTTTCTGTGAACTGAAGTAGATCTCTTCACATACACACACACACACACATACACGTACTTGGCAACACTGCGAGTAGAACCCTTACCTAGGTAATTATTGCTACTAATATGTTTGGCCTTAATTGCACACACCACAGAGCTTTTAGGGTGAGGTGTGTCCCGAGCTTCCTCTTAAGTGAAGAACATTACCAGGTCTTGTACAGTATGGTAATGGGGGATGTACTGTGTGTTAATGAACAAGACATAGTATGACATACTGTCAAATACACATTGACAAACACATACAGTCATAGACACATTTGACAGACCTTGGTTTAGCAGTGTTAACTACCTTGTCAGTGAGTCCATGCTGTTACAGAGTTTTTGCACAAAGCACATGCATCATTGGGCTGGATAATGTAATCAGTTACCTGTATGGTTGATGGTGACAGCGGTCCTCATACAGTGGACCTTGGGACATGTACTGGGGGTACCATGGTGTAAAGACAGTATACCCAGCACCCACACCCCACATTTAATATTGTACTCACTGAAACCCATGATAATGCTCTGACATACCCAAAATCACACATTGACCAGGACAGCAATACAAACTCTTGTCTATCTAATCAGTACTACTATAGGGATATGCATTTATTGCACATGCCACAGGGATAGTAGGGTGAGGGTTTGTCATGGCTCTCCTAATGTCAGCAACAGCAACATCACCATCCCTTATAATGTGTGGCAAGGTTTAGTGCATTTGGAGAATGTGGTCTCAGAATGCTGTTTCCTACAAATATAGACACACACACACACACACACACACACACACACACACACACACACACACACACACACACACACACACACATTTCCCAGGACTCTGAGGGTAACCCACACCTATCTACCCATTTGTAGAACAGTATTATGCTGGTACTGCATGCTCCAGGTAGCCCATAGGGTAAAGTGTGTAACAAGCTACATTTAATATGAATTACAGCAGCAGCCATTTCTAAGTATAGCAATGGGGGGGGTGTAGTGGGTGAGAAAGCCCTCAGAGTATTTTCAACTACAAGTTTACAAATGCACAGACACTGTTATTCTCAGTAATGAACACTGACACATTTGCCAGTACTGAGGTCCATAGGTGCAGGTGTTCCTAGGTGTGTACCAGGCTAATGCCCATGGAGAGATGAGAAGAGTAGGGCATGTGGGTACACTGGTATCATGCCACCTGACATTTGTCAGCAGGCCATCTATCAACTAATGCCACTTGAGTGATCCCCAGTGTGACAGTTAAATTCAACATCCAGTTATCTGTTTTTTTTCTCTTGCAGAGGGCCAGTGAGGTGCTCCAATTGACATGTATGCATCATATATTGCATATCATGGCCAGTGTCTGGGTTAGAGACCTGTACCCAATCATGTTCTGTTGACTGTGGTAGTCTGGTTGAGATATATATGGCATGTGGTGCATACAAAGTGGGCTTTCCTAGCTGTGGCATTCAAAAAATAGCTGGGCAGACATGTCAGTGCCAGTCAATCAGAGATTGCCTGTAAGCAGCCAAGATGGATACCTGACATCTGCACATCTGTACAGAGGAGAGACAGAAATTAACTAGCCAGCAGGTTATGCAGTAGGATGAATGTTTTGACAGGTAGATATCTGACACTGATAGGTATGTCATTACTACACGACAGCAGTCCTCAATGACATGTCCTAAACAAATAGTAGTATACAGTTAATATCAACATATCAGATCAATATCCAGTAGGAGGTACTTAAAAACATACAGCTCAAACACCAAGACATGATATTCAGTACTCAGAGTCCAGCTTTGCATGTAGGGGTGTATGGTTCCAGTACTACAATCTGCAATCTACTCTTACTTGGAAAAGCACTGTTAAAAGTAGTAACATAATGATACAATACATGCAAGTGTGACTGCATATAACCTGGGAAACTACCCATGTATGAAACACATACAAAGAAAAGATTGTGGTACTACCCATGTATACTCAGGTGTCCCATACAGTATACTCACACCTCTTGCTACTGTAATGACAGCACATAGAAGCATGGTATGTACATGGAATTAAATACACTTATTAAAGATGTCATTACCCTGCTATTTTATCAGACTGGAATGTGATCACTGGTTACCAGGGCTGAGCTATGCTTATCAGGTGTAAGCATTGCTTAAATGTAAATGCTAAGCAGATGTGTGCACTGGTAAGCAAAGCCTACACGGTGTAAGTGCCTTTTTATTTAACTGTACATTAGCAATGCTTACCGTCATGCAAACACGCGCAAACCTGCTTAAAGCTGCTCAAAACTGCCTTAACTACTCTGTATCCAACAGTCCTTGTTTTGCCCAGGACCCTCTAAACAATAGTCACACACTTAACCTCTAAGCCATCTGAGATGTAAAAATATCTTTTGCTTTTTCAAATATATCATTCAGGACACGTACTGAATAGTAGTGAACAACTGCTTTGACTACTACAATTGTTTACTATTTGTTAGTGAACATAATGTTGAATCAGTCATTTTTATATCTAAACACATATCAGATAAATATGGTGGGATACATCTGAGAAGGTATATACAACACTCATTTACACATAACAAGGATATGTATATATATATATATATATATATATATATATATATATATATATATATATATAAATATATGTAGATATATATATATGTGTGTGTGTGTGTGTGTGTGTGTATATATATATATATATATATATATATATATATATATATATATATATGTATATTTTATATGCATATATATATATATATATATATATATATATATATATATATATATATATATATATATATATATATATATAAAACATATGCCCATAACATGTAGTGGAGTCATACCTCAGCACCATAACTCTCAACTTCTTAGTGCAAGGGAACGTAATACAAGTATTGCGGTTGTAAATGTAGAATGTTGCTACAGTAACAGGGGTTCTGTCAACAGACATGTTGTGTAGGAAGGCTCTTCTGAAACTGACATGTATGCCATCCGTTACTGACAGACATCATAAAATCATCATAGTGAAGTACCACACAAATCACAGTAATGATCCTGTGGAATACAGCAGAAATATGACCAATAAATGTGGACAGTCTGAAACAATCTGGCCATTCCAGAGGTATACACAGAACTCCTTAGTGCAAGACTTGTGGACTAAGCCTGACAAATATGTGTTTACAGTCATGAAAATGGGAATATATCACAAATACTGGAGTAGATAAGCTCATACAGTTGATGCATTCACACCCACTTGCCTGTCCTAACACATTAACTGGAGGAGCATAGGTCCCAAGCCCACATACTTCCCACTAGCTAGTGACATACGTCTTCACAGCATCCAACTGCTTTTTCAGAAACACACAACACATATGGTGGCCAGGCAGCAGTACATCTGACAAATATCTGGACATGACATCACACTAGGTAAATACACTGAGCTGCTAGGTATGTCACCAAGCACTGTCTAAACTACAGGCAGATTGCCACAACACTAACCCAAGTTTCCTATGGGGAATATACATGTAATTGCAAATATAGCAGGCACTACAGGCATGTAAAAGCATGGAGTAACGGACACCATTGTGAAAGTGCATACCCACAACCAATCTCAACACAGTCACAGTCACATTATGGTAGGTCTGATTAATAATACAGTATATGAATTGTGTGAACAAAACCTCCCCATATTTGCCACTTACACACTAACCCTACATATACTGACCCAATTCACAGTGTAGTCTGATGCCTGACTGTGGTATGGGACATGTCTCAGTCTGGCCCTACAAACATATAGCCTGTTAGGGTACCAGAAACTGCAGCAGCATGCAACATCAGCTAGAACAGGAGCAAGAACACTGACATCTACCCCAGTCTGTACAGAGGCCAAATAACATATTCACAATACACTACTAAACAATACTGACACTCTGTCAACAATCGCCATAAGTACATAGACATCACTACTGTACAGACTACAACATAATGTCCAGGTTTTGTCCTCAAATATAAGGCCTCCTATACATAACATGTCTGGCAGTCTGATATATCACTGGCTTGATATCAGGGATGATGTCAGTAAATAATGATATACTGTACATATGCACCTCTTACTGCATGACATATGAACAAAGGGTAACAGACTTGGGGGACAGAGGCACAAACACAGGGCCAATATTGACATATTGCTGTGATAAACTGAGAAAATTGCTGGTGTAACAGGGTTTGGTGTGACATATCTCTTCTGAGGGATATGAAGTCAGTAACACACATGGATGTCACCATCTACTGACTGCAATCAGAGTATGCTACTGCATTTCTAAAGACAGAAAATGTGTAACACACCACGTCTAACACTCCAAATTCTGGCCAGTCTGCAGATAGCCCTATAGGTGAGAGTTTCCTCAACTACATAACACTGTCATGCCAGACTTTACATCATGCAGAACACTCATATTCACACAAACCCTGTTAAACCAACATTACTTCAAATGTAGAACAGCAATACTTACATAATGTCCCCATGTCTGGAACATCCCCCTCCAGTTTGTTGGCCTGTCTCCACAGTGGTTGTTGTAAGAGGTATTTCCAACTACCCCCTGTGATGCTGTTTGTCAGACACCCACATGAAGTCCTGCTCACAGTGAAGGAAAAGGGCCAACACCCACATGAAGTGGTTAGTTATAGGAGTGTGTTTCCATGCAATTGGCTATAGGAATGATACCACAACTGTTCCACATGCAATTAGCAAGTGGGGGACTCCAATTCATGCACAGGCCATCAGCTGATCATGGGCATTACCTACAAAAGTCAAGCTTCTGCCTATGCAAAACAGATGTATTTTCCCACATCTACCAGAGAAGGAGAGAGAGAAATTAAAAGGGGAGAGAGAAAGAGCCAAGTGTGTTTGTGTATGATCCATGGGTGGAGAGTGGTCTCTGGATACTATAATGGTTGCCTATATTGTTTACTAATCCATACTGTCACATAGTAATTGCACATGGCAGTAAAAATTTATGGCTGTGGATTTTCTACAACAACCTCTACAGTGTTTGACAACTGTTGGCCTTGTAATGTGGACATTGGAACATATAGGCCCTCAATATAATACTGTAGCAAAACCATCATTGCAATAGATCCTGTCATTACACAGTCACCCCACCACCCACACAGGATACTGATGACACACAAACACACTTACCAGTACTGAGTTTCAAACCACTACCTGGCTATGTATTGCTATGGCAGTGTTACACAATCATCACACACACCACAGAGCTTACATGCTGGAAAGTTGTCCAAAGTTATCTTTGAAGGTGAGTGACATCAGCAGCAGTGCTAAAGGAGGGGTAAGGGATGTGTAGTAAGTGTGAATGTCCACAAAATCAGGTGTCAATAAAAACACACACACACACTCTTTCACACAAAACACACACATTATCACAGTTGCCAAGACCAGGATTAGAACTCCTATCTAACTAGTTTGCTACACTACAGTAGTATGCAGTTATCACAAGCAGCACAGAGCTTATTGGGCTGAAACCTGGCCAAAGGGTTATTTCAAGGTGACTGACATCAGCAGATGTGTTAAAGTAGGGCAGTGGGAGGTATAGTGAGTGTGAATGGCCCCAAAATCATTCATAAACACACACACAAACACACACACACACACACACACACACACACACACACACACACACACACACACACACACACACACACACACACACACACACACACACACACACACACACACACACACACACACACACACACACACACACACACACACACACTTGCCAGTACTGAGGTCCATAGGTTCATTGCTTCACAGGTGTGTAGTAGGTGAATGGGCCTGAAGGCTCTACAAAGCTAGGCCAAGGGAATACCTTGGCATCAGGCCACATGACAATAGTCCCCAGTATGGCTCATGGGTGTAGTCCCTGGAGTGGACCCCAGGGGTGGGTATTGTATTCACCATCCACTCATCTGGGTTTCTATTGTGGGTGGCCAGTGATGTGCACTGCTTCCCATGTATGTGATCTATATTCCATAACATGGACTGTGTTTGGGTTGTGCACATGTCTCACATGCATGTCCTTTGACATGTGGAAGTGTACTTGAGTTCTCTGGGGCATGTTGTGTGGACAGATTGGTATCTTCGGATATAGAATTCCTGACCTCATTTGCTGAGACCTGGCTATGTAACAGAGGTCGTGATTGCACCTACATTGACAGTATGATATGGGTATTCAGGCCAGTTAGTGGCATCTGTCCATACAAGGCATGTGTATAAGGCATGGTATTCCCTTTGTGGGGTATGTTTGCAGACTCTACAATTGTTGCAGGCGTCCAGTGGGGGACATGGCAAAAGGGCCTCTGTATACTTTTATTTGGCTACTGAGGGGATAGAACAGGGTGCCATGTCCTTTTACTTGCTGGATAATACACAGTCAGGAGATGTAACACATCAAAGTACTTTCTGATGTCAGTGGCACTGTTGTGGTCAACAGGCATGCAGTCTACTGCTATCATGCCGTGGTTACTATCTGGGAGGCAATATGCAGGGGAACTTCCAATATAGTGGTTGTTGCCTAGCCAAGTGTGTTTGTGTATGATACTTGGGTGGAGAGTGTTCTCTGAGTAATAGAAGGGTTGCCTATATTGTTCACTAATCAATCCATATTGTCACATGTAGGGCTGTGGATTGTCTACACCAACCTCTCCAGTGTTTGACATCTGTTGGCCTTGTAATGTGGATATTGTGACATATTCTAGGTTTTCAACATAATAATTTTGCAAAACCCACCCCACAATGGATCCTGTTATTACACAATCACAGCAACCTCCACACAGGATACTGATGACAGACACAAACACACACACACACACACACACACACACACACACACACACACACACACACACACACACACACACACACACACACACGCACACACTTGCCAGTACTGAGATTCAAACCTCTACCTAGCTATGTATTGCTACTACAGTGTACCACATTTATCGCATGCACAAAGGAGCTTATAGGATGGATGTTGTCCCAAGGTACTGCTAAGGTGAGGAAGATCACCAGCCCTTGTAAATAGTGGCATTGGGTGATGTAGTGGGTGAGAGATCCCAAAAATAATTTTACCCTACACACACATTTAAATTTGCCAGGGGTGAAGTTCAAACCTCCATCAAACAATCTTATTGGACCATTATGGTTACGCATTTACCATATGCACCACTAATCTTACATGGTTTAGGGTTGGCAAGAGCTACTTCTAAGGTGGATGATATCTGTTGAACTGCTAAAGTCAGGCATTGAGATGTTTCTAGGAATAAATGGGGCCAAAATCTTTGAGGTATGGGCATACATATGTACGCACACAAAAACTTGCCACAGATGAGATTCAAACCCATACCTATGTAGTTATTACTACTACATTGCTCCGCATTTTTGGCATGTGACCTGGAGCTTACAAGTTGGAGAGTTGTGCCAAGGTATCTTTGAAGCTGAGTGACATCAGCAGCAGTGGTAAAGTAGGGGTAAAGAAAGTGTTGTAAGTGTGAATGACCACAAAATCAGTTCTCTACAAGGATACACACACTCTCTCATACAAACACTCACATTTGCACAGTTGCCAGGATCAGGATTAGAACTCTTACCTAACTAGTATGTCACACTATAGCATTACACAGTTATCGCAAGCACCACAGAGCTTATGTTGGATGTTCAAAGGTATCTTTGAAGGTGAGTAATATCAGCAGCAGTGCTAAAGGAAGGGTAAGGGGAGAGTAGTAAGTGTGAATTGTCTGTAAAATCAGGTATCATCAAAGACACACACACACACACACTCTCTCTTACAGATACACACAGTTTCACAGTTTTCATGTGTGGGATTAGAACTCTTACCTAACTAGTATGCTACATTATAGTATTACACAGTTATCACAAGCGCCATGGAGCTTATACATTGGAGAGCTGTCAAAGGTATCTTTGAACATGAGTAACATCAGCAGCAGTGCTAAAGGAGTGGTAAGGAGAGAGTACTAAGTGTGAATGTTCATAAAATCAGGTATCAAAGACACAGACACTCTTTCTTACACAGACACACAGTTTCACAGTTGTTATGTCTGGGATTAGAACTCTTGCCTAACTAGTATGCTACACTATAGTATTACACAGTTATCACAAGCATCATGGAGCTTATATGTTGAAGAGTTGTCCAAAGGTATCTTTGAAGGTGAGTAACATCAGCAGCAGTGCTAAAGGAAGGGTAAAGGGAGAGTAGTAAGTGTGAATGTCTATAAAATCAGGTATCATCAAAGAAACACACACTCTCTTATACAAACACACACCGTTTCATAGTTACCATGTCTGGGATTAGAACTCCTATCTAACTAGCATGCTACACTACAGTATTATGCAGTTACCACAAGCACCATGGAGCTCATAGTGCTGGCACTTGGCCAAAAGGTTATTTCAAAGTGACTGACATCAGCAGGCATGCTAAAGTAGGGCAATGGGAGGTGTATTGAGTCTGATTGGCCTCAAAAATCATTCATCTCAAAGCACACACAGGGTTGTTTCACAGTTTCCATGTCTGGGATTAGAACTCCTACCTAACTAGTTTTCTACACTACAGTATTATACGCATATCACAAGTGCCATGTAGCTTATAGGGCTGAGATTTGTCCAGAGGGTTATTTCAAGGTGACTGACAGCAGGAGTGCCAACGTGGGCAATGGGAAGTGCAGTGTGTGTGAATGGGCCATAAATCATTCCTCTGGAAACACACACACACACACACACACACACACACACACACAGTCACACACAACTTTATATTTCACATGACTGGGTATACAAATGCTAGATGAATACTGATTTGTACTCTCATGTTACACAGTTATTACAAGCACCACAGACACTATAAAGCTGAGGGCTACCAAAAGGAATGTCTACAGTGATTGACATCAGCCCATCATGTGATATTGGCCAATTGGATGTGTGGTGGGTGGGACAGGCCTCATAATGGAATTCTCTCTGTCACTGTCTGTCTCTCTCTCTCTCTCTCTTCCCCACATCTGTGTGTGTGTATGTTTGACATATTATAGTGTGTTGGCCTTGGATATGTGTGAGTATTCCTATCCAATGTGTGTGCAAAACATGAATGGCGTACAATTTGGTATGCATGCACAGACATCTGCGAATGACAAATATGTATAGTCCACTGTGTAATCAGACATGGGCTTCATTTCTCTAAGTGTAGGAGCATGCCCAGTATGACCTTCTGTATTGAGTATGTGAATCCATTCCAGGTAGGGTTGTACACCAGGGTTTGGTGTTCTACACCTACAGCTAGCAACCTGTTTTTGCAGGATATCTATAGATAGGTTGACTATGGAGTCACAATGGGCAACAGATAATGGGATACTGTAACTATTGCTGTCTGTGCTGCTTGTGTTACATAGCTAGTGTTAGCAGAAATATTCAGACTTATGTACTGTTTTACACTGTGATGTATTATGTCATCAACTACTGACAGATATACTTATTTGCACCCATTATTTCCTGGGAAATACAAGATGAATGAAGCTGTGTCCAGTATTGTGGTCAACAGCCTACAAATTTTTGCACACTCGTGCCATTCTGGAGGGGTAGCTGCAGATACTTGCTGATGGGTCTGTGTAAATGGTCCATCACCTTGGTACTATGGTGGCTGAGGATCCCCTTCTTGTACATATATCAACATAACAGAATGGTCACATCCTGCTGTGGCCATTCCTCTCAGTTGTACCGATTCTTCAGGTTACCCAGAGGCAGGGCTCATATATCGGGTCACTTCCCCTTCACATTGTGGTTTATGAGCAGGTTTGTAACCACCCATTACTGGGTTTGCAGGTAGTTGTAGTATGGGCACACAGAGTTTCAGACTTCATACACTCCATGACGTTCATGCTTCTACACTCCCCACTCTGTTATTCTATCCTCTTCTTATCATTATGCGAGCGATATTAGAGAAATATCCCTATAGTTGTCCCTTCACCCCAGCGGTATTTAGGGTTTGGTCTACTGTTCATGCAGTAGGATATGGTGGGCATGCTACTTGGATTTGTCAACATGGCCTTGCATTCGTGTTCTGTTGACTGTTATCTTGTTAGTTGGGACTCCATGAGATACATTGGCACTATGGGTGAGGCACAGGCTTTTGACAGAGGACTGTAGGCCATATGCTAGTGATGCAGGCCATCTGTAGCAGGTCAGTGCATTCTGTCACTTCTACATTCCCAGTCTGTGAGCCAGTGGATTCCCCTGGGGTGACAGGGTAAGTGTGCCAGATGTTAATGGCAATAGTTCCTGTCCATATTCATCCATTGGTCTGGATGCAGGCAGGGTGCTGCTTACAGCTAGGGACACACCTGCATGGGACACCTCTTCAGCATTCTGCATTCTGTGGGTATTCCCTTACAGAAGTGGGGTCATACTGTACTCATTCCTAAAAGCAAGGATATGACCTGTGATAAACCTGTGGCTGATGGTGAGGTGAGCTGAGTGCATGTGTGATATGGAAGCTACTTGCAGCTGACTCACAGATATACATGGGACATTCCCCTTATGCTGCCTTGTGTGGGGACATAGGCAGTCTCTCATTACTTCAAAACTGTGCCTTTTGTGGCCTGCCATTGATTGGCCAGACTACATCAGTATTCCATACTACACAGGCAACTAATGTGCTGCTAACCTGTACGTACAATTCCAAAGTTGATTTAGGGAATAGTTACATTTTATATACTCTGTCTAAGGTACTTCCACCTGTGTACTCTGTGTATGTATGGGCCCACATTCATGGCACATCCATCTTTCAGACAGTGACAGATATTGACATCTGGACAG
Source organism: Protopterus annectens (assembly GCF_019279795.1). Lineage (NCBI taxonomy): Eukaryota > Metazoa > Chordata > Ceratodontiformes > Protopteridae > Protopterus > Protopterus annectens. Next base: position 1,620,675,516 of record NC_056741.1, read on the forward strand.
TGAGTATGGACGACTGCTGACATGGGTATTGCTGAGAAGCATTGTGGTTGGCACTGCAGTTGTTGGAACATGACCCTGTCATCCACAGTACTGCCCATAGGCCACTGAGAAACACCCCTCCATGCCTACATGTTGACCACTTCCAGACAATCTTGAACACACAACATAACACATGGACCCCTGCATATTGTACACATGCACCAATCAATCCTGCAAATTGAGCCAGCTTGGGTAATCTGTGCTCTATTGTTATTACATCTCACACTTACATGTTACTGCATTTCTACATAGGATTGTGTGGGGGGGCACACCTGATGACTTTAAACATTTGCTATGACTGTACTGGTATTTCAGGTACTCTGTTGGCTTCCTTTTCATTTTGTATTTTGACCTATCATGCAGACTGGAGGCATATCAGTAGAGTACAGATCTTAGGTTTTATTGACCTACATTTCAGTTTCAGACATTTTACCCTTCAGAACTAACATACAACTGCCGTACCTGTTGTAGTCCATCTGTGTAGGTCTAGAGGGGGGCTGTTAACCATTGCCATCAATTGGAAGCCTTAGCCCAGCCTTTCTTTATGGTCATCTACACCTGTCCTGCTGGCTGAGGCTGGTGGTGGGTATGTGAGCCTCACTGACATGCATGTGTGTGTGTGTGTGTGTGTGTGTGTGTGTGTGTGTGTGTGTGTGTGTGTGTGTGTGTGTGTGCCCTATGGACACACATTTGGGCCAACACATGTACTGCAGTAGGATTTGTCACCTTGTCTAGTACTGCCTAGTATGTTGACACCAGTATTTGTTATGCATTTCATGCTACCCATATAGGTGTCCACTATCTCCTGCCATCCCATTGAGCCACCCGATTCCCTTGCATGCTCATGTCCATACCATAGATACAACTATCAGAACATACTACTCCATTCAGAAATTGATAGGAAGACTAACGTACCTTGTGACTTTGCCAGTATTGAGGACGGTGCTGGAGGGCTGACTATGTCGGATAAACATAGTACGCTCTCTATACATGGTAAAGCACAGGTAGTGTCATGTTTGGCATCCCTTTCACTGTATGTGTGAGTCAGGGAGAGGTGTCATTCCCTGGGTCCCTACCATGTTAGTTTATGTGCTATGCGTTGCCTCTTTGCCAAGACCTGGGCATACTGGGCATGCCTCCTTCTGCCTACATGGGCAGGCTCAGGTAGTTCCTCCTTCGCATTCCTCTGTGCCTGTGACGGCCTTGGTAATGGTGGGGGGCTGTGTGGCCACGCCCCATGCTTTTCCTGCTGCAGCTGCTTCTGCAGGATCATATATTGTAGCAAGGCACATACTATGAACATTTGCGTACATGTAGCTGGAGAGTACTACAAGGCTCCACCGGATATGTCCAGGCAGCGGAACCATGATTTGAGCATCCCAAACACATGCTCTGTTATGATTATGGTTTGTGCATGGGCCTCATTATGGAGTTCTTGTTCAGGTGTGTGTGCATTTCTGATGGGTGTCATCAGCCACGACTCCAGTGTGTGTAGCCAGAATTCCCCACTAGGTGGCCATATGGGATGTCCCCACTGGCAAATGACTGGTACAGCTGTGTCATATGCCAGATGTGGGAATCGTGATAGCTTTCAGGGCTGCCAGCATACACATTCAAGATAATGCCCTGGGCATTGCACACGACCTGGCAGTTGATGGAGGGGAAGTCCTTGCAGTTTATGTAGACCCTACCCCATTCACCAGGGGGAGCTTTGATGTGTATTTGCATGCAGTCTATAGCACCCACTACCTCAGGGTATTCTGGTAGTTAGTGGAAGAGACGCATATTGCTAGTCAACACCTCACGGGTGTTGAGGAAATATATGTGCTCACCGGCATGTGCTGACATGACATCCAGGAACTGGTGGAGTACCCTGGATGCTGATGCCTGTGAGATCCCCATGATATCCCCAGTTGACCTTTAGAAGGTACCTGTGGCTAGTATTCTTAAGCCTACTCATACATTGGTATCCACTGGGATGGGTTCCCCTCTGTTGGTTCTGTGTGTGAAGCGTTGCCAGCACAGCTCAACAATTTGCTGTAAGAATGTCCTTGTCCACTCTATAGTGCTCCACTGTCTCCAGTTCATGTAGACCCTGGTAGGTTACCCCGAGTCTGTACACTCTTCTCCTTCTCCTTCTCCTCACTGTGGGTTGGTCATAAGCATTCACATTGACACCACCCTCAGCCTCTTACACATATTGATGTATGAGAGCAACAGCAGCCCCTAACATTTTGTTAGTTTTGTCAGGTAAAATTTCCCCATCTGTGTACACTGGTGGTGTAGAGTTTATGGGAAAAAACCAGACTGGAAGGTGTTTGCATAGTTTATAGTAGTGTGCTAAGCTGTTCCATGTGTAATTGGCTGATTCTGATACATTTCACCTGTAAGCTATGCTAGTTCTCCTTGATTGCCTTCCTACTGCTGTTTTCCCTTCCAATTGCCTTCCTGTTTAAGCCCCGAGGCACGCCACACATACCATGCATACCCAGTGCTCAGATGTGAACAGAGCTGCTATTTCCTGTTTTTTTTTTTTTTGTTTTGTTTAAAACCTGGTGCATGGCCCGCACACCTGTTTAGGCAATGTGAACACTGCTAGGCAGCCTCAGACACACCCCATATCTTAGCTGTGCTTAGCTAAGGTCAGACACAGGCCACAGAGCTCCAATAAGCTTACAGCATGCATGACACCCCCCCTTATGAGGTCATCTACCTCTTAGACTTATACAATGGTGGTGCTGCACCTACACAGTTGGGTGCAAGTCAACACTGAGAGGAAATCTGTGATTCACTATCAGTCCCCTCATTTGCATAAAACAGAATGCTAATTGATAGTTAACACACTCAGCCTTCACCCTTAGAAACCACTATTCCCTGGTATTGTTGTCTTATGCATGCCATTGACTATTATGGCAAAATGCTGATTTGGGTTTAAAAGCTTATTTCCAACTTTACTTCTTATTTTCGGGCTGATCCCATTTGCGCACCGCTACACTATGCTTAAACGGCCAATGTCGGCAAAAAAAAAATAAAGTTGTGTTTTATAAGTTTTCAACTATTTCTCATGCCAATGGCCATATATTTGGCCAATGGAATGCCTACTACTTTGAAAACATGCTTTCTTTAGAGCTGCCATGCTTCCATTTTGTAATTTGCAGAAATGTATTCAGTTAGTAACTGAATACATTTCTGTAGGTTACACTATTCCTATACAGAAGCCTGCCTGCTTCCTGGATCACTAATTCACCTCATTTGCATGGTTTTCATCAGCAAATGAGGTAATTAGCATATAGCAGGTGTCTGTGAAGGAATAGTGCAGCCGCGCTCGTGCACGTCTCTGGGGCTCATTCCTGTATTGCGCAGTGGCCATATTGCATGCAGCAGCTCTTGCACTATTTAGGCACTCCGTGCAGAGCTTGCGGAATTTAGTCGACAAGAGTTAACTTGCAAACCCTCAAGAAAATAAGTGGAAATTATTTTATGATTCTGGTATCTCAGTTTCAGTGCAGCAAGCAGACACAATGTCTAGAGCTAGAGGTTTTCCTGTTGTAACAGAAATGATTACTAGGTTTCAAATGTAAAATTATTTAATTGTTTTATGACTTCCAGTTCTAGGCAAACAGAGATACGCACTTCTCACATAGAAATGTTAAAATTTATGTTAGTTTCTGTTAGCCTGGGAACTGAAGGCAGGTGAGAAAGAGTGATGTCAGCCAGACTAACCCATTAGTAATATGTGATATTAATTTAAAAACTCTCTCAGAGAGGGAGAGGAGGCATTTTGTATCTTGTCTTGTATCTAGAAACATCCATTTAACACTTCTCATCTGCATTTGCCTTGCTCTGTAAGTAAGATATTTAGGGAATAGTATATTTTAGATATAGATAGGAATCTAGTAAATATTGGTTTAGATGTTTTCTGTATTTATATGAGACTGTCTTGCAATGTTATTTTAAAATATTTCCTGTGATTCTGAACTCTTTAGTTACTGTGTTGTTTGAGTATTGTCTTGTTCTTTTATTATTTATTATTAAATATATTTTAACCTTTTCATTGTGGCTGGTTTGTTTAAAGATATTTAAGCTCTTAGATGACTTGCATATGTGTTTAGTGACACTGTACAGGCCACTCCTAAATAGCCTTGAAAGTCTTGGTCACACTTACCATTTGGATTAATAGTAACATTACACAGTAAGATTGGACATACTTTGCTAAGGGCCTTAAAAGTAGTTGATTAAGTAGTGGCTGGTGGCAGCTGGTACTACCTTATAGTCTGGGCAGAAGGTTGCATATCTAGTAAACCCGTGACAGCCTTTCCCAGGTGTGTGTTTGTGTTTGTGTATAAATCAAATCTCAAAGTGTGTGTGTGTGTGTGTGTGTGTGTGTGTGTGTGTGTGTGTGTGTGTGTGTGTGTGTGTGTGTGTGTGTGTGTGTGTGTGTGTGTGTGTGTCAGCTACTTGGGCAGAGACACGAAACACTGGTTGGACAGAGGGTGCTGGAGGTTTTGGCTTGGCAACTCAGCTGAGATCTCAACCCTATAGCTGTGCCAGTGGGGAGTCTTACTGGGGATCTGGAGAAAGAGGGAGAAACCAGCCCCAGACTGACTGTGATCTCTGTGTGCTCTTAAGGGAAATTGTACTTTACTGTGTGTGTACTTGTCATCCTCCCAATGTGTACATCCCTCACTGGTGCTAGTGGTGAGGATTGAGACTTTTTGATTACTGGGCCAGTGCAGTGGTGTCACATCCTCATCCATGGTTCCAGGCTATAGTGGCATCACCTACTAAATGTCCCTGTGGGATGTCCTCCCTGGCAAACATCTGGTACATCTGTGATGTGTGCCAAATATGGGAATCGTGAACCTGCCCAGACTGCCTGCACACACATTCATGACAATCCCCTGGGCATTGCACATGACTTGGCAGTTGATGGAGTGGTATCCCTTATTGTTGATGTAGATTCTACCCTACTCACCAGGTGGTGCCTTGATGTGTACATGAGTGCAATCTATGGCACCCAGTACTTCAGGACAGTGTGTTATGTGGAAGAACCTTTGCATATTGCTGGCCCTCTACTCAGGTGTATGGGGAAGATATATGTGCTCACTGGCATGTATGAGCATGGCATCCAGGAACTGGTGTAGTATCCTGCATGCAGATGCCCGTAACACCCCCCATCATGTCCTCAGTAGGTCTTTGGAAAGTACTTGTAGCTAATATCCTAAGTGCTACACATACCTTGGTTTTCAGTGGGATGGGTTCCCCTCAGTTGGCTCTGGCTCTGAGGTGTGGCCTGCAGAGATCGCTGAGGTCCTATAGTAGGTCCCTGTCTACCCTGCAACTCTGTAGTAGGTCCCTGTCTACCCTGTAGCTCTGCACAATCTCCACTTCATGTAGCATCTGGTAGGTTATCCTGGGCCTGAATACTCTTCTCTTCCTTAGCCTAGGCCTATTGTCAGCTGCACCACCAGTAGTGCCTTCAGCCTCTTGCACATACAGATTTATTATAGCTGCAACAGCCCCTATCATTGTGTCTGTTAAAATCTCCAGTCTGTAACCCAACAGTGTTGAATTTATGCTGGAAAACTGGTTTGTTGGGTGTCAACTTACTTCATGCACTCCTGCTGCTGGTCCTTCATGTGGGATTGGCCAGTTCTGATACAGTTCACCTGGTTGGAGTATATTGTTCCACATTTAATCGCCCTAGTTTAGTGGGTGAGGTGCAGCTATGCTCAGCAGTGCACAGCATAGCTAAGCTGTGCATAATACATTTAATGAAATTTTTCTGGTTTCTAGTCATAGCTGTCTGGCTCCTGATTGGTCTGTGGCAGTCCATTCACATGCACGACCTAAGCTACCTGCACTCAATCGGCATGCTGTGCAAACATGCACAGTTCAGTGAAAACTATCATAGACCTGGCCTGACAAGTCTCCTTGCTCTCATGCACTGCCCTGCTGTTGTAAACATTGTGTAGGGTCCTACATAATGTGACTGATTTTTCCTCAGTGAGGGTTTGCGTAATTCAGCAAACCCAGTCCTTTTCCCCCTCATTTGCATACTGATCCATGCTGCCATTCTGGATACTACACGGTTCCTGGCTGTGTAAGTAGCGTCACGGCACAACAGCACTGATGTACACACCGGATGCATAGCATTTCCATGCTTTTCTATAATTTTGCATCTACAGGTTATTTTTTTTAATAAAGCATGTTTGCACATTGTAGCACATAGTGCAAACATGCTAAAAATGCAAAAAAAAAGTTTTAATTTTTAATGCATTATTCCTTGTTTTTTACACACCCTGGGTTGTTCCTTGCCCTTCACTGAGTGTGCTGTCTCTTTTTAGATGGAGATTTGCCCATATTTGTAGACATTTCACTCTATTATTTCCATGTAGAGCCATGTAATCGGAACTTTTCCGCGTATATCACAGACATGGACACAGTCTTGAAATTGCTGTGGAGAGCTTTGTTGGATTACTCCACAGCTTGATTTGCATGAAATTCTGCTGTTTAAATTTAATTTGCATTCCACTACCGTCTGTGTGTTTATGCATGTGTGCACGTAAATGCACATGAATGTGTGCTGCTACACAGACTTTTGGACTACTGAATCACAAATTCTTCATTGCCATTTGTGCACTTCATGCAAGGTTTATTGAAATTACCCTATTCATCATTTCACCCTTATTATTAATACAATTTTGAATATTTATACAAACATTTATGTCAAGAGTGTTTCTCAGATAGTCTTTCCAGTTTCAGTGCAACCTGTATATACTTTTCTTTCATAAATTAATGTATTCTAAGAATTTTATGACTTGTTTACCTGCAATCTTTACATCTTCTTTTCACACAACTGTTAATCAAGTGTTCTAGTTCCCAAATGAATAGCACCTGTTTATTGGTCATAATAGTAAAAATGGCCCTTTAAAGCCCTTCAACAATATTAAATTAAATATATAACACACAACATTCTTTTAAAGAAAGTTTACAAAAAAATCCATCTCCATGTCCATGTATTTTTTTCCGGTAGAAATATGCTTTAAGCAAAGATTCAGCCACACTGCTGACCTGAAATGAACAGTTACTTTCCTTCCCTTACAAACAATTAAAGTTTATTAACAATAACATATCCAAGCAGTAGTGTTCACCAATTCCTTAGACAATTTTTACATTAGAGATAATGCTGCCTTACTTTTGAAAAAGACATAAAAAGGCTCCCTTTTACCTTCAGTACAGTCAGCAAAAAGTAATAACATTCCAAATGTTGAAAATAAAAAAAAAATTTACAACACATTTTTTCCTTGATTCTGATATTTATTTCATCTTCAAGACACAATAGAACATTTTTGTTTGTTTTTAATATTTTGTGCTCAACCGTTTTCAGTGATATACAGTCACTTCATTATCTGATTTACTCTTTTTTATCTGACCATTTTTTGTTTGTTTGTTAAATATCACCTCCCCTCACTAACATTTCAAAAACATCCAGATACTTTGTACAGCTATCATATATGGTATGCTCTTTAGCAGAGAAGGCTATGATCTGTTATCAAGTTGCTATGATTTAGGGTTTGGTTTCCTCATGTTCCATTTGCCTACTGTGTGAGTCTAAGAAAGTTACTAAGTACATGCTGCTCTGGGACAGTCGGGTAATTGAGCTAAGATCCTCAGTGATCTCTTATACTACATGGCAAGTAATTGCCTAAGAACATAAAATATATATTTTTAACTTTTGATTTCTATTAGACCTTGAATTTCCCAGTGCCCTGGCCAAAGTTCCCCCTACTCCTCAGGCCTCAGCTCTTCCCTGAAAATAAGTGATAAGTCTAGTGAAACTAACCTGGTTATCAACAATCAAGCCTCATTCTATGAAGTGAATTGTGGCCCATTTAGGAAAGTCACACTTGCCACATTGGAAGCTGCTACAAAGTAATAGTCCATACTGCTTCTATATGCTAAAATTGCTTTCACATGGAATTGTGGGCATTTCTGTTTAAAGTCTCAAAGACACTAAAGTTGCAAGACAGTGATCTATTCAAGCTGTTGTATGCTTGTTTATCAACCAACTAGGATCCTTTCTCAGCAATTTTATTTTGACTATAGCACTGTGCAAGAATTACCATTATTCTCAATAATATTTAATTACTACACAGGACCCATTATTAGGGAGAAACAACACATGTTCAAGAACAGATCATATCAAGGTAGAGAAAGCAAAAAAAATGAAGATGTCCATTTATGTAGATGACGTTATACTGTATACTACTCATCTATTTAGGCCACTGCTAGTCTTATATAATGACTTGAAGAAAAAAACTTTAGTGCTAACCAGCTACAGGCTTAACAGTCCAAACACCCAGATTCCCCCCAAATAGTTTTTTGCATTCACATTCCAAAGGCATGCGGTAGGAGGCTTGGACACTAAAGTGATAATAGGTGTGAGTGTGTAGTGTGAAAGAACAACCACAGCAGGGCTAGTCACCTGGAAGTGTGAGCCTTGGATCTAGATGATTGTCACTGTTAAAGTGACACCCTGATCCCATGCGCAAAATGGGAAAAAAGAAGCTTGGCTGGATTGATGGATGGATGGATGGATATGCCTAAGAAAGGGATGCAATATGCATCAATTAAGCTAACAAATAAATATGGGTCTGTCAGCTTGCATCCATATGAGCAGTAATACAAAGAATATATACATTTCTGGGCATGTGGGTCACACATCTGTTTTTCTCAAAGGAAAACCTCAACCCTTAAAATAAACATCCTATAATAAGCATTCTGTCAAGGTTATTTTTGTTTAATTTTTTTATGACAAATATATTTCCCACAGAAATGATTTGTGGACATTCTTAAATAGTTTTTATGAGGTTATATAAGAACACATCACTTACCCTGTTTAAAGAGTAATACTCCTGCATACTATGCCTCACATATACGTAAATAATAATGTGGAAGGAGTCAGATCAAGACTAAAGCCAACCCCCCACAGCAGAAACTAGTGGCCACCACTGAACAAGCCATGTGAAAGAAAACTACCCTGTCATGTGCATCATGTAAATGCATATTCCAGATCTGTGTCATATACCCCCACTAGGACAGTCATTGAAAGTAGTTACACAGCCTACATCACTGACAAAGAATAAGGGAGTAGCCCCTACCCTGTTATCCAGATTTCAAAAATGGGGGTAAGTGGAAGGGCACCATATATCACAATGGGGGGGGGCCTTACTAGAGAATGAGAAAACTCCTAAGATTGTAAGGAGATAAATGAATATCCACAGATCTGGATGTCGATAGTTTAAAACCTCCAGGTAATACAACCAACAATGGCCTGAATGAGAGTGTATGAGAAAGAACTAGATAACAGGGATAGAGCTCAGAGGTACAGAAATACTTAGCCTCTTCTTCTAAAGTGGTGTTAAAGAGGAAGTGCTGAACGCTTTAATTTCCACTTTTTGCATTCAGAGACTGACTGACATACTTTTCAGTACTACAGACACGGCCAGAAATAGAGTATACATAACTATTTTACAGTTACCCAAGACAAAATCCAGTATAAAGAGAGAAATATTTAACTCTTTCCCATCTGATTAAGCAAGAAGTTAAAGAGTTACATGTAATCCAGTACAGGAATATTTAACCTATAATTTGAATCAGGGGATTTCAACTATTGTGTTTAGGTCAGATTTTATAGCTTTAAGGAAACACAGTAGTGAAAATCTTTACGTATGTAATAGTGGTAGAGGGTATATACAAGGGCAGTGTGATAATGGTGAGGTCTGCGGTAGGAGTAATGGATGCATTCAAGGTGGAGGTCAGATTACATCAAGGATCAGATCGGAGTCCTTTCTTATTAGCAATGGTGATGGTGAGGTCTGTGGTAGGAGTGATGGATGCATTCAAGGTGGAGGTCAGATTACATCAAGGATCAGATCGGAGTCCTTTCTTATTAGCAATGGTGATGGACAGGTTGACAGACAAGATCAGACAGGAGTCCCCATAGACTATGATGTTTGCCGATGACATTGTGATTTGTGGTGAGAGCAGGTAACAGGTAGACGAGACTCTGGAGAGTTGAGGATCATACATCTCAATTGTACAGATTTAACAGTTCAGAGTAATGGTGAGTTTGGAAAAAAAGGTGAAGAAGAGTGTACAGGCAGGGTGTAGTAGGTGGAGAATAGTTTCAGGAGTGATTTGTGACAGACGGGTACCAGTAAGAGGGAAGGGGAATATCTACAAGATGGTAATGAGACCAGCTATGTTACAAATGGCACTGACGAAAAGACAGGAGTCAAAGCTGGAGGTGACAGAGTTAAAGATATTAAGATTTGCAGTGGGTATGACAAGGATGGACAGGATTAGAAATGAGTATATTAGAGGGTCAGCTCAGGTTGGATGGTTTGGAGACAAAGCCAGAGAGGCGAGATTGCATTGGTTTGGACATGTGCTGAGGATGGATGATGGATATATATTGGGAGAAGGATGATAAGGAAGGAGCAGCCAGGTAAGAGGAAAAGAGGAAGACCTAAGATAAAATTTATAGATGTGGTGAGAGAGGACATGCTAGTGGGTGGTGTGACAGAGCAAGATGCAGAGGTCAGGAAGAAATGCAAACAGATGATCCATTGTGGTAACCCCTAATGGGAGCAGCTGAATGAAATGAAGAAGAAAAATGTAGCAGTGAGTTCTAAAAATTCTCCTTTTTACCTACAGCATTTTTATTTGCTTTAGTCAACAACAAAATGCCAGCAGCCAGAGGAATTGTGACTGGTATTCTTAAGTTAGCTTTGTAACAATTTCTCAAATACCCTTATCGCTAGTAATAATAAACCATAGCTGCTTACATCTTCTTAAGTGGCTTAACAATTTTGTCATGTTAATGTTTTGGAATGTAAAGATATATACTTTTTAAACATTTTTTTCATTATGTAGATACAGATGTTTGAACATATAAATAGCTTAAGTGCTCATTGTTCAATGATGAACAGTTTTGTAGCATGAAACAAGGTTCGAGTCTCAAATATATGATATATGACCTTATAATTGCTGCTGTAACTGCTGCACTGGTTTTCTTTACAGTAATTTCCAGATGTGGAAGGGTATAATAATATTTTTGACTGATTTCAGTTTCTTGTGCTGTTATCGTTTCATCAGCTTATGCTCTTTTTGCCTTCAAGCCCTGGTCATGGCTGTAAAGGGTCCACAAAGCTTTATGTGAGCTTTTATCAGATAAGACAATAAAAGTAGAGAAATGCTGAAAGGATTACATTGGGGAAAGGGAACCTCAAGTTAGAGGATATATCTAGAAGAAACTATTAGTTTTAGTAAGAGATGGTTTATTTATTGAAAAACTGTTTTTGTTTTCTTCATCTCTTATTTACACTTCAGACTACACAGAACACATTATACTTTTAGATGTTGCAAAAAGAAAGTGTGGATTCAAGGTGACAGTTAAATTGCAAAAATACTAATGAATATAAAACTGTCAGTAGGTATGTTACTGGTGCTACTTTCTCTTTGATAGAATTCAGACAAGTGATGTGTAATCATTTCTTTTAAGTGAACTGAAAGACATGATTGTGCATTGAAATGGCACAATAAAAAGTCTGAGTGAAAAAAGAAATTCATTTGGTTGCAAAGCTATTTCAGTACAACAGTGCTATTGATAACATCACACAATTTCGGAGATATATCAGCATATACAGAGGTGGCTGGCAGAGCTATTGGCTAACCAAAACATATATATATAAAAAAGTAAAGCATAAGAACGAACAATATGTGGTATTTATTTAGAACTACAAACTTCACTCCCATATATTATACAATATCTGTCACTCTAGGTATGACATTATGTAACCTGCCCTATGAGCTGGACTCTTTTTATAAAATGGCATTTAGAAATGGCAATGCTAGATGAAGCAGATTCCCAGTTATGCTCTTTGTGACACACAATCATTCACATTTCAGCATATTCAAACAATCAGTTACACAATGTCATAAAAATTACATTCTATGAGAGGAAAAATCCTTCGGAAATGAACTCATCATTTTTAATGTTTTAATGGACAGAAACAAAAGGAAGTCAAGGAAATTAAAAGAGATTAAAGCATAGAGTTCAACCTTTAAAACCGGAATGGTACCACAGAATGAAGGTAATGGTGATGGTGCTGCTGTACAAAGGTGGGTCTTGAAATGAGACAGCCAAGCACAGTTCCTTTAATCTCATTTCTATCACATTGGAAAGCCACAGAAACATTCTGTGGGACATGGCAGAGGAATTCTTGGATGTTAATAGTCATACAGATGGATGTAATAGGGCTTTACTCAAACCACCGTCTTTTCTATCTGTCTTGATCCACTTTTGTGGCAGTATCTGAGAGTGGTGGGCAGAGATGACCCACTGGATTTGCTGAGAGTAGCCTTAAGCAAACTCTGTCACTGCGCCAGATAAAAAAATCGAGGTTATGGAATGGTGACACAGATAGAAAGCAGGGATTTCTGTGGCCCATTGAAGATGAGTTCATTATAAGGCTATTCAATTAGTCCAGCCTATCATATTACATTATGTTTGAGGTCAGTACTACTTTTTCATCCAAGGTGCAGTGATGTCTTCAAAGATGGTTATTAATTGAACTAGGCTTTCATTTGTATCATGAAAGCATAGAACTATGCCTTCCCACAGAACATCTTTTTTATTTATGCAGCCTGTTTTTCTCTGAAACACTACCCTTTAGGTTTGTGATTTCATCCAAATGATCTGCAGTAAAAATGTTGACTTGAACTTTGCCATTTCCTGGGAAACTGTGCAAGTGTCTGAAAGATTAGTGGTATTTAGAAAAACACTGTCTGGAGAAAAGGCAGTCACTGGTGAGAATGTCACAAGGTCTGGAGCTAATACCCATCCCGTAGAGCATACGTCTGACAGATATTAGACTCAGATTATTCAGTAAAATAATCCTATTCAGAGAGAACACTATGACTGGAAGAGTGGTTAGAGGTTGTAGGGTTAGTCTCCAGTAAGGCCTGTTGAGCTATCCAGGGTTGGAAAATAATTAGTAACTCTGTTTAATGCAATGAAATGCAAGGTGGTGCACTCTACCTTGATGAGTGAAATATAAGGAAAATATACAACCTAGTTTGGATGGTCCTTCTGAGGAGAGAAGAGGAAAAGTATCTAAGGGTTATAACCACCCCTAAAATGTATTACTCAAAGCAGTATGAAAAGATAACAATCACCACCTGTAGGCTGCTATGATGCATGGCTGTTATAGGCAACTCATGAAACATCACAGTATTTCCCACAGTGTATACAATATTAGTTTGACAGATGAGCAGAGGGTTAAAGCTCTGAGCTGTAGTTCCTGTGGTACAGAGTTTGATTACCGAAGCACTTGTTTGACTACTGTGGGACCGTGAGCAAATTCATAGGAAAAACAGAAAGGTCCTTGCAAAAGCATATTTATAAGCATTAAGTATGACGTTATGAAAACAGTGAGAACTAGTGCATTGGTGAAACAACAGCCAAAAGAGCTCCTTATGTAACTTTAATTAAATCAAAACCAGATTAAATGCCTATTAAACACAAATCAAATCCCATAGGTATTTAATCCTTTTTTAAATTGTAGTTTATCTGATGAATTTCATGGAACTATGTATTAAGTGGACGAAAGAGCTTGTGTTTTTTTTCTGGTTTTGATTTAGTTAATGTTACATAAACAGCTATTTTGTCTGTTGTTTCTTCTGACTTTAACATAGTCCATTTATTTAGTTTGTTTTTTGTGCCAGTTATTGTTTGTAGTGCATTGGTGAAACACACACATCTCCACATGAGGGCTTTAAAATGTTTACATTTATGATAATAACATGAGTAAACACGCAGTGGGGTGATTTTTTTAGAATACAGTTACCCTGGCAGTTGTGGTTACGAGCTGATCAGACACCAGGAATAAATTACATGATTATTATCAACAGTATGCTAGACTGTGGGTTGACAGGTAAGATTATTTCTAAACAATAGCACTTTAAAATAATAGAATTTTAAATACTTTTTTTTTAAATAATGACTCCATTTTTAGAGTTTATTTATTTATTTGGTGGTTGATGACCTAAGGTCAGTACATCTGTTTTTATTCTTACTATCCTTTTCATTGTTTGCAGGTTTGGGTGATAAGATTACTAGGTTTTATGACACTGAAATATAGTGTCATGTATTACATGCACTTTGGGCTGATCATGTGATTGTAAACAGAATCTGATTGGTACCTAAGGTTATTTATTTATGTTATGTACGTAGGAGCATTGATTCTAATGAAGCCTAGCAAAAAGCTGAAAGTGCTTAATCATTGCTATTCTAAATAAAAGCATGTTATCGCAGAAGAATTACTGTCCTTGACATTCATTGGTAGAACATTTCTGGATTATTGATGTTCCTTTTACAATTCTAACAGTTCACATTTTTCATTTCTTGACCTTGAGCAAGTCACTCAACCAGATAGTGCTTTGGGGGGCAATTGGGAATTTAGGCTAAGCTTCTTAATGGTCCCCTGGACTGCAATAATACACTAAATATTTTACAGGTAATTGACGTAACACTACTATGGCAAAAAAATATCTGCAGCTTGAGCAAGTATATCAGGTTCCTTCATCTACCACATGTAATGTTGATTCAGATAATTAATAAATGGATTTCATCAGAGCAGTGCGTACATTAAAGCATTTCCTGAAGTACACTGCCAACTGTATTACATCCTCCAAAAATGCTGTCTCTTGCCTGACTTTGTACATAAATGCTGTCTACAAGCTGATGAATTTCTCTTGACTGATATTTATATTAACTGCTCTTCCCAGCTCTATTAGTGTTGTGTGTCATATTTACCTATCAGTTACTTTATGCTGTTGTATTGCAGGCATTTAATGCAAGCATTAATCAAGGGAACTGTGGCGACTTATAGTCATCAACTATTTCCAAAGTCAGGGTCCAGTGGTTAGCCAGGTACAGCAGTGGGGTATCCATGTGGGCTTAAAAACTGAAGGCAGTCATCATTATCCAGGGGGCCAGCAGAGAGTTGGTACTACCCATCAGCAGGAGTCTAAGAACGTACTAGAAAGGTAGCAGGATTATAACAGGATAAAGTGTGAAAAGTAGATGAAATTGGATGCCTGGTTTGTACCACAAAGCCACAGTAGAAATGTGCACATTGGGTGATATTACAGGCTGTGAGTGCTACATAATCTAGTAGTGTGCAGCTGTCCCTACATAGAAGGGGTGCATGCAATTCTGTAATTAGACTCATGGAACACATATGGTAATATCAGTAGCCCCTGTCCAGCTTGGATAGAGCAGTGTAAGGCCACAACAGTTGCCTGCAAAACCAGTATGAAGACAATATTCTTTTTTACATGGGCATGTATCTGCTGCAGGATGGTGACCAAGTGCCAGTGTTATCCATTAACCTTGTTCTACATTGAGTCCCATTGCTGTCTGCAGATATATAACCACATTGTAGGTAGTACTGTCGTCTGGTCTTCAAACCTTGGCAGTATTCATCCTTCATTTGCTCAAAGATATAGCCTTCACAAAAGTAACAGTACCCCAAGGTAGCAGTAGTATGGAGACCCCAGAATGCCACTCAAATTTGACATTGATAAACAAATTCTAGTGGAGGTAAGTAATATACATGCAGTATAATGTGCACATCATTACTATACAGTGGCAGTAACCCAACATGCTGCACCAGCCTCCATGTGCAGATACAGAAGTGATAGCAACATCCATGTGATATATGCTAGAGAATATCATGCAGTACCTCAACTGTAGGGGCAGGGGGTGCTAAACATCTGATATTGTTGCCCTGAACCTCCAGTCAGATGCAGATCTTCCATACAGGCATGAAAGGTATTGACTACTAATTATTAGGGTACACACGAGGGTACATAGGAGTACGAACTACTGGACACAGCACTTTGTTCACTGTAAGCATAACTATGCCATATATCACTTAAAGCTGACATAATATCAGACATATCACCTGAAATATCCTGCTCATCACCAGTATGCAGTACTGCCTAGGTTATGCATGCTTTTGCTGACGGACACTGAGATAACCATCGTCATCATCATTGCAGTGGCAAAGAACACAACATTCAGCTCAGTTTGGTCTGCAGATGTCACAGGAATGGGAGGTACCATCCGAATACCATTGCTAAAAATGGAAAGAGTAAAAAAACAACCATATCCAGAGATGCATTGATCATGGCCTCCTGTAGAGTTTGAGCTGTCAGTTTTGCAGACTGCATTACCTCCTCTTTGATGTCTTATGGTGTGCATTCTATTTGTATTTTACTTATTTGTTTACCAGGCTTTTGCATTGACCATAACTGATCATTTGGATGCACAACCCAGGTGAAAAAAATATTCACAAGCAAACAAAAATAACAGAGTACAGGAAAGGAAGTAAATTCAAGTAAACAATATATACAATAGTACAAAATACTCATCAGAATCAGTGTGCATTATTCCTTTATAAAACAGGTGGTTGGGTGACACTGAAGTGAAAAAATTATATTGGGCATTAGATAGGGGACCTGCAGAGTCCAGAGTCATGGTGATATGCATTTATATTGAGCCTGTCATTGCATCCATCCATGTGAAAACCGACTGCTTTTCCACTGTAATATTCATATTTTTTAAAGCATGGAAACTGTCCATTCTGCTGGCATCCACATTAGTAGATGTATCTTACAACTGTCAACATATCCCTTCCCAATTTGACTAAACAGTGCTGCATATGAATTACTCAGCTCCCCAGGTGTCCAGTACCAATGAGCCTGCTCTCCATGCTCACAATGTTTGCCAGTCTGACCAATCTGTGTCACGGTGCTACGTCACCATATTATCAGGACCCTGTGAGACTTTGTAAGTGCCACTTTATGTGCTATAAAACTGCTTAACATTTAACTGTATATTCTGATGTTCATATGTTGGTACTAGGCTATCAGCCCTAGGTCCTATACAAGCCTAGCCATAACAATTGCCTGGCTATTTCTTCCCCAGTATTTACTTCCCTGGACCCCTGTCTAGCAGGGTGACTGATGTGATCCCCAGGGTAAATTTTCTATCTCTCATCCAGTAATCAAGGTTCCTTTTGAAGAGGACCAAAGAGGCACTCTGCTTGACATGTATGGGTGGTCTATTCCAGAGTCTGTGGAGTCTCTGGGTCAGGAACTTATCCCTCCAGCATGTTTTGTGCATTGTGATGACAAGGTTTAGTTCCCTGGAGCGTGTGGCTCTGAGGGATTGGGATTTCTTTAAGTGTAGCATGTCCAACAGCTCTGGGTTTGACATGGCCTTGTATGTTAAGCAGAGATCACCTCTGAATAGACGATATGCAACAGAGGATAGCTGGAGTTTTTTTAGACAGTCAGGATAAGGCATCTGCTTTAGGCCTGTGATTCTTTTATTGAGGTATTTCTGCAGCCTTTCCAGTTGTTGCAGATGTCTTAAGAGGTACATACCAAATGGGGCGTTGTATTCTATAATGGGTCTAATGAGGGATGAGTACAGTGGGACAATGATCTCCTTTTTTCTGGATGAAAAGCCCTTAGTGATGAGGTGTGCCACATAGAAGGATTTCCAAACTGTTGTGGCAATGTGGTTATCGAAGGTGAGACCACTGTCCACCTGTGTCCCTAATCTTATCACACTTTCGGTGTTTAGTGTACTGCCACCTATGTGGTAATTCACGGGTACATGTTTTTTCCCCAAAGGGGATAACTATACATTTCTTGGCACTGAGCTTGACCCCATGGCTCTGGCACCAAGCATCTGTTTCTGTAAGGCCCTTTTGTAGAGTATCCACATCATTTGGGGATTCAATAATGGCACCCAGTTTGCAGTCATCTGCAAACTTTGTTAGCCACAGTCCCTTAGTGTTGGCCTGTACTTCAGAGAAGTAGATGTCAAACAAGAGCGGCCCCAGGACTGAACCTTGAGGTACTCCTCTTGTCACTTGTCTGGAGCTGGATTTGGAGTCAGCTACTTTTACAGTGTGAGTTCTGTCAGTAAGCCAGTTGGCAACTCATTGAGTGACGTAGGGATTAATGCCCAGCTTAGTAAGTTTATTTATGATTCCTGAGTGGGGGATGGTGTCAAAGGCCTTGGCGAGGTCCAGATAGGCTGTGTGGACTGCCTAACCCTAGTCTACAGCTCTGAAGACGGATTTGAAGAAGTCAATGTATACGGTTCTTTGGACGACTTGCAACTATAGTGGTGATTTATCTGAAAGAACCTGCTGTCAGATATACCAGTATTATCCTAACACAGATTCCCAGCAGCTCACAAGTTTTGCCAGGGTGAAGATTGCATTGCATCTTGTGTGACACACTAGCTGTGAAGTGAAGTGCGCTACCTTAAAGGCTGTTTGTTAACAAATGTATATACAGTGTCTTTGTATCTGGTTTTAGACACAAGCAAATTATGAGATAACTGGTTCCTATTTGAGGAGCACACCAACAGACTTGCTTTAATAAAAAAGTCTGTTGAACAACGAGAGATTGTGCTATATTTTCTAGAGCTTATAAGTTAGACACTTTCCAAAATTAAAATACCAGTTCCATAGATTCTGAAAATATCCATGGTTGCTTGCCAAGACACAAGTTCAACCTAGCAAAACCTTTCATGCATGTCCCATGATATTTTAAATTCAGGAAGAAATTTGGCTATGAGATCATATGAACATGTAATGGTAAAAAAATTACAAATTATATCTACCTGTTCGATGAAGGACTAAGGTCTTGTTCACTTTGTATGAGATTGTGGTTAGACACGTATAAAAAGCAACACACCATTTTGTTTTAATTTAGCTTTACTGAAGGAAATTGTATTTAAAATTTGTAAGAGTCACTTACTTTTATTCCTTGCATCATGTGAATGATTATTTAGAGCAGGACAGTACATGATTAGACTCTCAGTACTGTTGAGTATTTTTATATACACATGCATCACTCCTAAATAACCTATAATAAATAAAATAGAATAGAACTGCAATCGCTGAACCCTATCAGTATTGTCAAAGGCCTAAAATCATAAGAACATTGAATCATCTCAAGACTCTTTAGATCTTTAGCTAAATTAAAACAAAATGGTGTGTTGCTTTTTATACGTGTCTAACCACAATCTCATACAAAGTGAACAAGACCTTAGTCCTTCATCGAACAGGTGGTTAGTTGACATTAAGGTGAAGAATGATATAGGGCATTATATACGGGACCTGCAGAGCTCAGAGCCCTGGTGATATACAGCTTTCTTAAGCTTGCCATTGCATTCACCCATGTGAAAAGCAACATTCATATTTTTCAAAGGGTGTTACTAGTGAAACTGTCCTTGAGAGACTGGCAGTGATATATTTCACCCACCCTTCTCCACAGAACCCTGCCCAATAGCTTCACTATCATTCAGCCCGTTCATTTACTGGAGGTAAAAGATGGGCATCCCTTAAGAAGGAAAGAGCCCTATGAACCATTCATTCCAGCCCAGGAAGACCAGTTAGCTTACTCATTCTTCCAGCAGTGAGAGTGGGATGGTAGGGAATGGACCAGCTTAAGTAGTCCTGTGGAGCTGCTTACTCCCTCAGCTCTGTCCTCAGTAGATCCCTTGAACTGCACAGTGCTGCTTGACCTCCAATGTACATATTCTGTAGGTTGCTTAGTGTTATGAGCCAGATGGCAGTATCATGCTGCATGGGTGCAGCACTCTGTGTTCCCACTTCCTGTTACCCAACTGGCAAACCAGTGCCACCTCCCTCTTGAGGATGGGAAAGCTGCCATTAACTCCCATCCTTCCTGTCCCTGACCCTCCATTGTCTTACTGTCAATTGCCAGATGTCAGATGCCAGTGCATCTGACGCATACTCAGGGCTTCATCACTCTGTGCCACAGGGGTGGCCAATATATTTAAGTTTCTTGTCTACTATGGTTCTCAGTATCTTGTAGCTGATTACAGTATTAGCAATGGAGTTATTAATAGCATCAGTTTATAGTCTATTAGTACAAAAGTATATATATATATATATATATATATATATATATATATATATATATATATATATATATTTACTTGTGTATCTGACTGCAGGTATTCTGAGTGGGCATAACCCATTTTCTGAGAAGCCAAGAGAGAAAAGCCCTGTTAAAAAATTAATAAAGGAAAAAAGCAGCAGTTACAGGATTACAGAATAAGAGAATAAAAATCAGCAACAATTGATACATAGCTTGCTTGACATCAGATACAAACTAATTCTGGATGACAGAAGCAGTATAAGAACAGCGAGGATAAAATCAACCTGCAAGAGAATGCTCAGACAAGCAGAAAAACAAGAAAATGCCAATATTAAACATGACTATATCTACCGAATAAAATAAATAAGAGACTGCTAGGAGTTATGCTGTTTAAATATGATACAATAAGTTCTTTGAGGTTAGTCTTGTGCTAAATTTAGATGGAGGTGGTTTACGGGAATCTAGGAGAGGTATGAAGGGAGATAACACTGCTGAAGTTTTGCTTTTATGTTGCATGAAGCATCAGATACTGATTTTAAAGTCATGGTAGGACAAGAGTTTATCTGCATAAATCATCATAGTCTTAAGGGCTAGTTACTGTAAATGCAGATGAAAAATTCTCACTAAGCATCTCAGCTGTAAACTAATGAATGTGTAGTTTGCCTCTAGAGAAATTTTGATTGCTGAAATGTTTCTCATTTAAAAATATAAATGCAAAAGACCTTAAGATGACTTGATAAGTTATTTGCAAGAGATGTCTCATGCCATGCCTTCTGATGTTTTATCATTTTTACTCAATGCCCTTTACAATAATTTAAATCTTTATAGAGTTATTTGTGCAGGAAGCTTAATATAAATCCTCTGTAAATGTCACTGCTTTGGAGACAGTAGTTAGTAGGTGTAGCCCTTTAACTTGGTGCCACTTATGAACTTACTTTTCTAGGTTTTACCATCATATCTAATGCGCTCTCATTTCATTTGTCTACCACTCTAGTTAAACTTGTTATAGTTTATTTTACATTGCTTATCCTCTTGGCTGCACATTATAAAACTGTAAAATACTACTTTTATTCACTATTGGAATCATTTAGCTAAACTATCTGTTTATCGTTATATATCATTGTTAAGCAACACTCAGCTATACTCTCAGAAGTCCAATTCCATATTTTGTTTTTTTTTTTTTTAGGTTCACAGGATCTGCCCAGTGGATTTCCTTTCTGCACCCAGCTGGACAATTTATTCATTTATCATTGCAAGAGCTGTATGGCCCATTTGTTTACCACTGGAGGTAAGAGTTGGATAATAGGGAGCAGGCTTGTTTGTTGATCCTGCAGGCTGTTCTATCCCCACCCCCTTAGTAACATTTGAACTCTGCAGTTGTTACTATGGGAAGGTACACACAAGCTTCATCCACAATGTCAGCGAAGTTATCAATATTTATTAAATTCACAATAGGTTCCTTGATGCAGCTGATACACCTGCACTCCTGCAGGTATCAGCTTGAACACAAAAGATTCATTGCTGCAGATGATATACCAACACTCCTGCAAGTATTTTCAATAGAATGAACTCAGCTGCCTCTTTCCCCCAGCATGGGCATTATTTTGGAGTTTATAGTGCCATATTCAGGCTTATGAGACTTCTTTTATGTTACACAGTAAGGTTTGCGTTCCTAACCAAAAATAATTAACCCATAATACATATATGGTCAGATGATTTTAACTAATAAATAGCTTCAGTATTAATCCTGTTTGTTTCTGGATGTCAACATAATATATCCAGGATATGCTCATTACAAGTAGTAAAGAGTACTACTGAACTAATGCTGAAAACATTATTATTGGATTTTCTAAAAGATGTATATTTGCTCAATTTTGCATTAGGATAGTTTAAATCACCCATTTCAAGGATAGCAGATGTAGTCATGCAGTGTTTGAATGAATGAGCAAACTTTCAAGAGAGTTTTTCAAGTAAACACAGCAATGCAGAAAAAGCCAGTAATGGAAATAGGTTAGTTTTCAAATGAGAATATGCCTGTCATTACCTCAGAGTTATTACTACTGAATATTAATCATGAACAAATAGTGCCTTTATCATAAATAGATACTCCTGCAACAGTTTCATTGATATTTTACCTGGGTTATTTTTTCATACTGAGATTCAGTTATTAATTATAAATATTTTAGTAAAATTTCATGTAACAAAACATTGTTATAAAATTTAAAAGAATTAAGCATAATCATCAAATTATCGAAGTCAGGTACAATTAGCAATGGTTTATCTGTACTGAACAAAGTTTCCATTTCAAAAGCTATGCCAAGGTTTCCCTAATTTAACAAACAGGATTATGATTGGCTCTTTAGTCATATCCAGTGTATGTGTTCGAGAGATGGATGCCAATAAATTCACCTTGAGAATGAAGCTTGACAACTGAAAAGTAGTACTGTATAACAGACTCAGCAGTGGTATTTGCTGCTTGGTTGCTTTTCAGTGTATGCATTTTAGTGTCATCTGTAAAATGAGATTAGTAATCTCAGTAGACAAGGTACAGTATGTTTTGAATTCTATACAATATATACAATATCTAATGCAGCATTAAATTCTAGTGAAGTTTCATTTAGTATACTCTGTATATAATATAAGTGCATAGGTAGTTACTAGGCTTGCAGCCTAGTTGGACCATTGAGGAGCCTAGTCCAAATTCCCAAAAATTGTCGGGTTGAGCAACTTATTCAAGGTAACAAAGTAGGCAAATGAAGGCTGGGAGACTCAAATCCTGTACCACAGGAACAACATCCTCACAGCCTTAACACTCACACCAACTACCAGTTTCACTTAGTATACTCTATATATACTATAAGGGCATAGGTAGTTACTAGGCTTGCAGCCTAGGAGGACCATTGAGGAGTCCAGTCCAAATTCCCAAAAATGTTCTGGTTAAGCAACTTATTCAAGGTAACAAAGTAGGCAAATGAAGGCTGGGAGACTCATACCCTGTACCACAGGAATAACATCTCACAGCCTTAACACTCACACCAACTACCACATTTGTTCTGGCATTATATTTATCTACCTATATGATCAGTCATCTGAGTTAATTTTTTTTAAAAATCTCATGCTAACCCTTAATACATTGCTTAGACTACTTAACTTGTATGCAAGTATTGTTTATTTTGTTTATGTCTTTTGCTGCAATTAATGCAAATCCTGTGCACCTTAATGTGTGTGTATTATTCATTCTTTTATGCATCTTACTGTAATTAATGTGTATGTAGAGCTTTTCAGTCTTGGCCTCTGCTGAAAATGTGTATCAGCTCAGTATAACAACCCAGTCAAAAAAATAAATAAAAATAGATACATAAATCAAAGGCTTGCACAATGAGCTATGTACAATATGTTTGAATTATATAGACTAAACTCCATGTAGGCTTCGTCCAGAGCCTACATATAGTTTACGTGTTAGTGAGAAGGTTCGTGGCAGCACACAATGCATATTAATGAGGTGCAGCACGCCTAAGCTAGGTTTCATGGCTTGCAACAGTGTTGCTGGCCATGAAACCTTGTAAGTGAACGTAGATAGCAATTCTTCGTAAAGTAGAGCACCTACGGTGCACGGACTTGCGTGTAATGCCACTATGATCACCAGGGCTGTACAAACAGCTGTCATTCTGTTAATCTGCACATAGGCCAACTTAATGAGAGGACAAATATTCAGTAATAGGGACATATTTGACATGGATGTCACATAGGAATATGTTAGAATATAACACTCTCAACCTCTTAGAGCAAGAAATGTGGACAAAACTGTGATGATGTGAGGTATTGCCAATTATGCCAGGAGAAGTAGGGCACAGCTAGCTGGAATATTGTAAAGAATTATATGTCATTTGTGTATCAAACTAATTTGTACAGATGCTTGCGTTGAAAAATGTATTTGTAAATCTGCTTGTGTTAAAAATGTATCAACAGTGTCTCCTGCTGGACAGAAAAGAAATATACATTTATATCATACTGCACGTTTGTTACTGTGGAAATGTGTATATGGTAACAGAGAATACTGGAAGAGAAAAGGTTAATCTCAGTCCAGCTAACTTTGAAAAATAATAAGAAATTAAATTACTTCATTTAGGCCATAAAGATTGTATCCTACAGTTCTGACTGCAGCCAGAGATGAAATGTATGTGAAAACAAAGACTAGTAATCCTTGTTGTATTGTCTCTAGCAGTGAACTACTTGCTACTCTGAAAGGGTGGAAGTGTTGAAATGGTTTTATAGCTTCCAGATGCTAGAACACATTATAGCAAAGCCCTATCTGTTTGTATGGTAACACTTAATGTGTGAGATCCTGGCAGTTTCTACACAAGAGGGAAGTATGGGAACCAGAAGTCATATGACCAGATGTGTGTGATGTTATTTTGTAAGCCAGCTCTGTAATTATATTTTAATACTAGATGAGACTGAAGTCTCAAGGCACTCTGTCTTTGGAACCTGACAAAGAAGGATGTCTCACCTACTTCATCTTGCCTTGCTTTAGTACATGAACCAGGTAATAGTAATTCTTTAGATCAGTCGGGAAAATATATTGTGATTAGTTAAGTACTGTTTTTCTGTATCTATGTGAATCTATTCATCTGTGTTATTTTAATATTTCCTGTTATTGAAACTCTAGTGTTTATTGCAAATAGATATTCTGTATTTTCATGTTCTTTTATTATTTATTATTAAATATATTTAAACTTTATACTGTGGCTGGTCCTTTAGTGAATATTTTAAACTTTGAGAGGTCTTATATCTATTTGGTGACACTGTGGCTGCTCCTGAAAGCTTTATTGCATTAGCCAAGCATTATTATTTGTATTAATATTAATTAGGTACCCTTGTAAGAGCCTTAGAGTAGCTGGCTTTGGAGTGTCTGGTGGTAGTGTAACTACATTATAGACTGGGCAGAAGGGGGCATATCTCGTAAATCTGAGCCAGCCTTTCCCAGGTGTGTGTGTGTGTGTGTGTGTGTGTGTGTGTGTGTGTGTGTGTGTGTGTGTGTGTGTGTGTGTGTGTGTGTGTAAAACTCAAATCTCAAACAGTGTGTCTGTCAGCTGTTTGGAGCAGGGATATGAAGCACTGGCTTGGGCACTCAGATGAGGACTCAACTCTATTGCTGTGCTAGTGGGGAGTCTTATTGGGGATCTGGAGAGCATGGAGAAACCAGCCCCCAGACTAAATGTGTTCCCTGTGTGTTCTTAACTCATTCACTCTAATGGAGCTCAGGAAGTTTGCACTGTAAATTCCAATGGGCGGTGCCTAAGTCTTTTCATAGAATCAAATTATGTCCTCACATTTCAAACAAATGTTCATATCTCTGGAACCATATGGATTATAAAAGAAGTATAAATAGCAAATGATTCAGCACAAACTACTTTTTGCAGTGGTAGTATTCTTTAGGTTTTAGGTCTTAAACTGAATTTTATAAATTACAGTAAACACATTGGGCAGGATTCACGAAGCCTCCGTGTAAGAGTTATAACTGATACACGGAGGCTGCAGTTAAACGGAGTGATGTCAGCATGTTCTGCATATTCATGAGAGCATGCTGAATCACACCTAAGGCTAACATGGTCTGTGTAAGACAGTAGGGGGCGTGTCCGTAGGCTGAGCCCTGTAAGCGGACATGCCGCAAGAAGAGTAAAAGTGCCCAAAGTAAACACCCACGGCAGAGTCCATGGAAATGTGAATAAACACAACACAACACATGACCCCACAGACTATGAACATAAAATGTACAAATGAACATCTCATAATTTTTTTTCAAATTGTAAAGATGTTTAACCGTGAGTGCGCTCGTTTGCTTGGCGTGCCTAAGCAGCTACAGTTAGCAGTCAGTGGGAAAGCATATAAGAACTAAATATGCAAAGTAAGCCAAGAAGCAATAGCGTAGTGGTAGAGATGTTGGCTGAAGAGTAGGCATTCATGGTTCGTGCCCCCACAACACCAATTTTTATTTTTAGCAAAATAAGCACGAAACAAGTCCCTGACAAATATGTACACATAAAATCACATTTTATGTAAAATGTAATGAAATAGCCCATTTATATGGAAGAAATGTGAGGTAACAAAACAATAAAAAAATGCCAGATGTGCCCATAACTGAGCTACAGTTTAACAGGGTGACTGCATCTGCCCGTAGGTGAGCAGTGGTTTAACTGGTGCAAAATGAGTGCCCGTAGCTGAGCAGTGGTTTAACACGCTAAATCTATGTGCCCATAACTGAGCTGAGTGTAATATGCGTGCTGATAGCCAAATGAGGCTTAAACCAGTGTACCCCATTTGCACGGAGCTGCGCACCGCGCAAACAAGCTAACCGGCGGGCAACATTGAGCAAGCCGTATCAAAACAGCCTTTACACAGACACACCCCTCAGCTTGTCTAGATAGTCATAAAAAATAAAAAGTAGTGGCCAGGTTCGAACCCAGGATACTATACACCATAGTCAAGGTACTGAACCACTAAGCCATGACAGCAGTACCTATAAATGCAATAATAGCTAATATATAGGAATGAATACAAACTGGAGCATGACAATGCAGGTTTAGTGAAATTGATACAATTCCAAATTGGCCAATCACAGATATGTGCGGGAAAAATGGACTATATAAGCCCCATAGATGGGAATACACAGCATAAACGATTGTAGAACTGACTTGCAGCCAGAATGACAGGAGTAGGTGAGGGTAGTTGCTTTCGAGCACAGAGGTGGGGTGTTGAGGAGTCCAGGTACATGGTCTGGCTCCGAGTCCACAATCATGAGGAACATCTCATGCAGGGCCAGGTCCTGTGGGGAGCATATAGGGCTGAGGTGTGGGACCGGTTGGCTCATGATTTCACCAGTGCCACAGGGATTCCAAGGACTGGTGAGCAGGTCCGTCACCACCACCATGCAGACCTGAAGAGACGCAAGCAGGACCAATTGAACCTTTGGATCCAGGAGGCCCGGCAAATGCCCAATGCCCCACTACTAAGTTACATTTAATTATGTACGTAAGAAATTAAACTAGCTGATATTATGGAGATGTGTATTCCAATATTACTTCATTTATATTACAGATGCAGGTGTCCGTTCTGCGAACCGCAGAGCCTATGGCGATAGGCTGGTGCGGTTGCGCTACCAGGCAGGTCAGTAATCCACTACCAGTAACTGTAAAAAAATATAAAAGTATGACAGTCAGCAAAAGAGTGCAGTGTAGTCACTAAGTAATAAAATGTGCAAGTAACAGTGTGAAAGTGTTTACAAGTATTGCTTGATTACAAAAGTGTGTTGCAGTCTGTAATCCAAACAGAAAAATGAAAATGTCTGACATAAATCCTGAAATAAAAATGCCCCACCTGTAAGAAAATAGTACACAACCTGCAGCAAGCTGAAACGTATAGCTGCAGAAGATGATGAAATCACATATGTGAAATATATCCCTGTTGAAATACTGAAACATGACAGAAGTCAGACTGCTGGAAAGGATTGTAATAACTACAGGTAAAACATGTCAATAAAGCCTAGACGTAAGTACCATTCTGAATAGTAAAATGAAAACAAGTGAGAGAGTGTGAGAAAGTGTCATGAATCCAGCAATACAGTAGTAATAACCCCTGAATAAAGTATACTGCAGTCAGTACAGAATGAAATGCATGTGAGAATCCAAACCAAACAGCGAAATCTGTTCAAAGTGTTGCTGCATCTGGAATGTGTATCCCAAAATCTGGGTATGTTGTTCTCAGTCTGCAATATGCAGATAGTATGATTGTCTGATATACCAAACATCCACACTTGTCTACAGCTATATAAAGCAAATGTAGCAGGATGATGTAGCTGAACAAAGCTAGATATTAATGTGTATGAATAACAATAAAATGTATATTGATGTTGCAGTAACAGTCCTATCACCAAGGAGAAGTAGTTATCATATTGGAAACTGTAGTTAGAACAGTAGTGTGTATATATGTGCAGCTATTAGAAATGTACAGCATATGCATTGGTATTCGAAGGTGTTAATATTATTTGCTTCACCCCACCCTACAACCACATATAACCCAATCCAGCAATACAGTAGTAATAACCCCTGAATAAAGTATACTGCAGTCAAGACAGAATGAAATGCATGTGAGAATCAAAACCAAACAGCGAAATCTGTTCAAAGTGTTGCTGCATCTGGAATGTGTATCCCAAAAATCTGGATATGTTGCTCTCAGTCTGCAATATGCAGATAGTATGATTGTCTGATATACCAAACATCCACACCTGTCTATAGCTATATAAAGCAAATGTAGCAGGATGATGTAGCTGAACAAAGCTAGATATGAATGTGTATGAAGAACAATAAAATGTATATTGATGTTGCAGTAACAGTCCTATCACCAAGTTGAAACAGTTATCATATAGGAAACTGCAGTTAAAACAGTAGTGTGTATATATATGCAGCTATTAGAAATATACAGCATATGTACTGGTATTCAAAGGTGTTAATATTATTTTCTTCACCCCACCCTATAACCACATATAACCCATTCCACGTGAAAATGGTATGTGCAATCACAATTAACACCCCTGGACATTTGTCCTGTTGGGTCATATATATTTGCATGTCCATTGATGCATCTGCCCTGTTCATACATCCAAACCTGATGGCCTGTTGCCATCAATCAACCCTGCATGTTGTTGGACTGTGTATTGCTGTTCAAATTATGCATGTGTTATGCTCACTGTTCAATGGTGTGAATATCTGGGTGTTTGGTTAATGGGAATACTAATGCATGCTGTTACAACTAATTGTGAATGGTATTATATGTCACCAACCCAAACTGTCATGACATAATGCAAAACATAGGACGACAGGGAAGGCGGGTTCCAGCGGACCCACCTCTCCCACCTCAGCTGGCGAGTGCACCTGGCACTAGTGCCCAGTCTGGACCCTCCTCCGGTGGCCCTGTGCCACCTGTGGGTGGAAGCGCTGCAGGGGATGGGGCTCAACCCCCCTCTGCAAGTGTGGCCGGAGGAGAACCACCACTCACCCTCCGTAGCATCCGGACTGTGGTGCGTAGGGAGATCCGGGACTCTGTTCTCGAGCCCCTACACCAGCTTGAGGTACAGGTGGCACAACTTATGGGCATGCCTGTTGCCCAGCCTACACAGCCCCCAGCACAGCCCTGTCCTGGGCAGTGAAGGAACAGTGGCAACTGCCTATGGATGGGGATAT
Organism: Protopterus annectens; assembly: GCF_019279795.1. Taxonomy (NCBI): domain Eukaryota; kingdom Metazoa; phylum Chordata; order Ceratodontiformes; family Protopteridae; genus Protopterus; species Protopterus annectens. Next base: position 1,620,704,858 of record NC_056741.1, read on the forward strand.
CAGTTCCACTGTTGCCATCTGTGGGCTCATGGGCTCTGGATATCCAAACCTCCGTCCCCGTCAATTGTGTAACCCCCCCACATGTGTCAAACACCGCCCCTGTATGCGTCTTGTTTGTCCTGTCTGTTTACCTACCCAACCTACGTCCCCAGATATACTGAATTCCTTTACCTGACATACCACTCTCACCTGAAAATAAATAAATAAATAAATAAGGGCACTCTGTACCCACAAAAAAATTACGCCCCATACATAGCTGCCCATTCCGCACACATGTCTGCTGGACATGGAAGCTATCAATTACAATTGGCTGTACAACAAGGATTATTGTTGTCCTGACACCTCTCTCAGGGGTGGAAGGTTTCAAATGTCACACCAAATGACATACATATGCACAGCTGTTGCTGATGAAGAAATGGGCAGCTATGGGCCTTACCTACATCCCTCCTACAAATCCCAAGCTTGTTTCCCTACTGTCTTACCCACTTTGTGACCCCTTTTTCACCACTTTCCTGTCTCCCAATTTTCATTTCTTTCAAAGAAAATAGCACGGGTGTGCGCCAGAGTAAGCACTGTTAAGCGGTTGTAAGCAGGTGTGCACGTTTGTGCGTGGAGCTAACCGCCAGTGCGCATGCGTGAGCTCCGCACAAACCAGCGCTAACCCGGTTACAACTGCTTAAAAGTGCCTTAGTCACTTTGATTGACAGGTCCTGTAGTTAGTTCAAAAGCAAAATAAAATCCCACTGTCAGTCTCGAACCCAGGATCTTGGAAATAGTAGTCTGTATGATCTACCACTAAGCCATGACACGTATACAAGAACATTGTGCTAAAATAAATATAACATGTAATAGTAGGGATGAATGTAAAGGGAATATAGGATGTGTAGTACACAAAGCATGTCATTTAGAATTACTGTGAAAACTACTGGATTCCCATAATAGTAGTGTGTGAACAGAAACAGCCATGCTAGTTGGTAGCTTGTAGGTAATAATGTCAGTTAATGTACATATATAAATGTATGTATATTTACATATATATATCTATATATATATATATCTATATATATATATATATATATATATATATATATATATAGTTGTAGGTGTCATTGTGCATACACACATACTACAGGGAACAGGAGAGAGGAATGGAGAAATGTGAATCTACAACACAGCTTGAATCATGAGAGAGATACTAACCTTTACACTCACAGAACAGTGTCCACAGCATACCACCATGGTCCCCGCCCTTACAATCTGAAAGGGCAACACCTATCTCACATACCCTTTTATAGCACTGTCCTGAAATCACAGTGAGAACTGCAATCAGTACACAACTGGCTGCATACAATTAGCAAATGCTGGCTTACAACTGGTGCAGAGGCCATCACATGGACCTATGCAGATACCTACAAAAGCATCTTGTACTAACACTCCACACATGCAATACATTCATTGCACTGTCTGGAAGCAGACAGAGGGAGAGAGACAAACCGAGACAGAGAGAAAAAAAAAAAAAAAACACACTACACACTGTGACTCTAAGCTGTCAGCAGTGACAGTAGCAGCAGGAAGCAGAAGCAGTGGTAACGCAACCAGCTGCGACAAACACAGGTAATGCAAAGTAGCAGGTTAATAGTCCGCATACTGTGAACCCTCCAAATGTGTCATAGGTCTGTATCTATAGGTATGTCCATGTGATATGTTGTGTGTACGTAGTTCTACCAATAGGGGATGACTATACATTACATGTCAATCAGTGTTAGGCCATGATCCTGGCAGCAGTTGTCTGTGCGTTGCCCTCAGCAATGGCTGTAGTGACTGCTTTGAAAGGTCAGCCAGGTTCAAAAGGCAGGATCAGCCCATCACAAAGGCAAACTGGCTGGGAACAAGTGTCTGCAGGTACCCGATATCACTGCATATGCATCCCATACTGAATAATTCCATAGCTTAGCAGACCAGGCCGGTTATGCATATAATGTGGTAGTTCCCAGGGTCAGTAGAGGTGCCTCCTTAGTGGTGTGGGACCACTGTTGCTGTATGCCAGTGTCCAGGTACATATCCTGTAGTATGGCCAAGATTAATTATCAGTCTTATATGCGGTTGTATGTCCTCTTGGAGTGCATGTAGCACACATCCAGGGATACCAGCAGGTCACAGTGATGATGTGTATTCTGCTTTGCTGAGGGCGGCCCTCACCTGGAAATGTGAGATGATAGGGAGGTTACATACAGCTGTGATAAGTATTTCAACTGGTGGGGGAGAAGGAGGGGGGATACATGCACCGAACCTGTCTGCAAGAATGTTGCCAATATCTGTGTGTTTGGTGAATGTTAAGTAGGTGTGTATTAACGCAGAGCATATCTGAGGCATTTGGTCCATATGTGTAACATAACTGAAGAAGGCCTTGTGGTTATCCATAGTGTTTGTGGCCATTTCCCTCCCAGAGTAGGCTGTGGCCGTTGTTATGAGAGACCATAGCATAGTACCAGTGCTGACCACAGATGCCTTCCCTTAATGTGAATCTGCTCTGTCCTGCAGTAGTCTCCTGCTATTGTTATACAATCTGCCTCTGTCTGGGATCCACTGGACAGGATGCCTAACCTTTGTGCATAGGGTCTGGGTTAGAAATGTGTGTGCAAGTTCCATGCAATCTGTGGCATGTCCATGGTAAGCATTTGTAAAGGGGTCAGCAGTGTGGGTTGTGGCTTCCACTGGCCCAGTGTGCTGCATGGATACCATCTCAGTCCTAACAAGTGAATAACTGTCTAATCACATACATATCAAAGTAGTCTACTGTGCTAGTGGTGGTGGTGGGATATGTATATCCAGGCCGAGTAACTTGTGTCCACATCACACTAGTGGATGGCGTCCCACATACAGTACCTTGGGATGAACCCCAGAGTGAGGTTGTGCATTGGACCTGTTAGTGTGTGCTGACCGATGGGGCATGCTACTATGTTGTGTGGAATGTGGCAGGTATTGTTGCACAGGTGTTGGCTGAGCACTGATATCTGGCCATATACTTGTGTATCCACCACGACACATACACATGCAACATATGGGAGTAGTAGTATATCACTACACATGAGTATCATGTATAGTATGTGTGCCATATATTGCTGACATAGTCTGCTGATATCCTGTTTGTGTTCTCTTCCAGGGAGATGGCGCGTCAGCGTAATCCCACCTACTCTGCAGCGGAAGATGAGGAGATACACCAGAGCCTGGTGCGGGAGTATGACATACTGTTTTCCCGCACCAGTCAGAATCAGCAGGAGAGGGCTGCACTGTGGCAAGACCTTGTCCGTAGGGTATATGACATTGGCACGCATAATAGGACATATGAGCAGGTATGACATGACTACAGTGATTTAATCAGAAGTGTCCATCAGCGTGCGTCGGATATCCACAGGCAACAGGTTGCCACAGGAGGTGGGGTGGCCACACATCCCCCCCTCACCAGACTGGAGGGGCTACTCCTAAGTGTTGTGGCTCCAGCCCCAGAACAGCAACAGCAGTACACCTCCATCATGATGGAGGCTGGATCCACACAGCAGCACGACATGGAGTGTGCAGGTAATATGCCATATGTACACTTGACTGTTCTGTACACTGTTAGTTTATGCATGTGTAAGGTGTGTCCGTGGTATGTATCTGTCATCATAGTATGTAATTGTGCATGTGTGATACTGGCAATATCAGCAGCTGATGTGTGAAAGGCAACTGGTGTACTACTGCACTGTATCATATGCAGTATAAATGGCACAGTTGTGCCCACTGACATTAATCTCATCATTTCTGCAGCTCCCCCCAGGGTTACAGCAAGGCAGGCCATCCATGCTGGTGAGTGTGTTTAACAATACCTATAATAGTCCTGATAGTGCTAGTAACACTAGTGTAACTTAGTAGAGCACTGTGTGTATACTGTGGGTGTGCATGTGTGCATGTGTGCAGGTGTGCCTGTACCCATGTGTGCATGTGTGCATGTGTGCAGGTGTGCCTGTGTCCATGTGTGCATGTGTGCATGTGTGCATGTGTGCCTGTGTCCACGTGTGCATGTGTGCATGTGTACACGTGACCACGTGTGCATGTGTGCATGTGTCCATGTTTGCATGTGACCACGTGTGCATGTGTGCATGTGTCCACGTGTGCATGTGTGCATGTCTGCATGGGTGCATGTGTGCATGTGTGCCTGTGTGCATGTGTGCCTGTGTGCATGTGTCCACGTGTGCATGTCTGCATGTGTGCCTGTGTCCATGTGTCCATGTGTGCATGTGTGCCTGTGTCCATGTGTGCATGTGTGCATGTGTCCATGTGTGCATGTGTGCATGTGTGCATAAGTGCATCACGGGTAACAATGTGTGGACACTGTAAACTGTGTTTCCTGTCTTCCTCCCACAGGTTCTGGTGCTGCTCTGGTGTCCTGCAGCAGGGAACCTGAATCTGGTGCCACAGGTACTGGTAATGATGATATCTGTGTAATGGTACAGGAAGGTGTGTCAGGGTCCGCCATTGGTCAGCCAATTGACAGTACACAGCTGTCAACCCCATCATTGCGCACAGTCATCCTGCCAGTACATCCTTTGTCACCATTGTCCCTAGGTGATGGACAGAATACAGTGGGCATTGACCAGGGTAATGTGGTACCTGTGGCACATGCATCCCCACACAGCAGCCATGGGCAGGGTCCTGCGATGGTACCGCACAGACAGTTGCCCATGGGTTCTCGCGGGAGCATCCGTGGGCATACTGCCTCTGGCAGATGTGCCCAAAGAGGTCTGTCAACCTCAGCTATGTTTCGGGCTGTCATGCAAGCACAGTCACGTATGGAAAGGTACACCAGACAGGGTCTGAGGGAGCTGACAGCATGTTGCACAGCCATGACTGACAGTATGCATGACATCGCGGATGCTATCCGTAATTTCACCGATGTCATAGATAGACGTTGTGGGGACATATTACAGCAGTTCCACAACCAAATGTCCATGAGCCAGGGCAATGGTGGGCATTTGCGGCATCGACGTGGCCGTATGCCAGCAACAGCAGCAGCTGCCAGTCGGCATGGACGAAAACAGGCCCGCGCACGCCCCCATAGTGCCAGCAGCAGCCCCAGCAATGCTGGGTCTGTGCTGTCATCGGAACGCCCCAGGAGACCACGTGCACATGGCTCTGGACAGTCCCAACAGGGACCTGTGTCCAGTCAACACACACCCGCTTCTGATGACAGTACCTAGTCTGGCTTAGTACTGGATACGGTCCGTAGCACCCCTGCCAGGCACAAGTATCTTGTCCGTGCCCATAGACACTGATCTGTATGACCTGCCAGGTGCAGTCTGTGGCTGCCCACAAACCCCTGTATATGGCAGCCATGAGGTGGAACTGTGTGCATGCATACACACATTCGAAATGTTAACACCTAGGGTGACCACATACACGCACACACTGCACCAACAGTGCCCCACCCTGTACTGCTGCCCCTCACCAACACACATACACAGACATGTCAATTGGTGGTATCAGTGGCAGACTCAGGCATACCTAATTCACACCCTGTGCATATGATGACACTGTGCCACCTCCTGCAATCTCCAACATCATTGCGGGAACAGGTAAACACGTTGCTGATGCACAGGGTGACTACATAGAAGTGTATTAGTAGTATCATGTTCGTAACAGTACAGTGTGCTGATATGACTGTGTGTATATCCCAGCATGCCTGATGCAGTAACCGTATGAATGTCCTGAATTGTCATCTGCACCCATAGTACGTACCAAAGTGTAACAATTGCACATAATTGCATGCCGGTGGTAAAGATGTCAATAGATAGCCGCATACATGGGTAGCACAGGTAGGAGGCTAGCGCAAGTAGTGATATGCAATGGTGGACATGTAGAGTAATGGTGTCAAGTTGCCCACAACGACTATGCAATTTGGATGTTTGCGCATGTTGATATGTGTGCAGTACCAATGTAATCCAAATCACAATTAAGTATGACATAATATCAGTTCTACCATGGGCATCTGCGCTGTGTATTCCTGGGTACATGTTGATAGTGCCTACATATTTGCATTGTTACTTACTGTTAGTGTTACCCCTTCTTTGTTGTACAATGCACTACTTCCAGCCCTGCTTACTGTAGCTTTGTTTGCATGGATGTTCGCTTGGGGTTCCCTGGAACACTGCTTACACCTGCAATGCAGAGTTACAGTGCTTCTGTGGACTCCTAGTGACATCTGCATAGCGTACGATACGTATGTCAAGTTTACACATGACAGAACGTCACTGTCTGTCCTGTTTGCATGTACGTTGCCTGTGACACATTGCACATGTCTTACCTGGCATTTACCCACGTGTAAAGTCATATATGCCAGTGCTATGAAACAGTAGCAGTACACCCACACATACACACCTTCAGTATGTTGTTCCCCATTGGCCCTATGTGTTAGTACTCACCATGACAATCACACTACTAGGGTAGCATGTGCAAAGGTAACCTGTGAATCACCTCTATGGTCCAGTTGTGGTTTATGTGAGTCATGTGGCAATGTCACAGCTGCCACATGTATGCAGTCAGCCATCACCCTTGGCCAGGAACGTACAACACATGTGTGGGATGCCACCACACAGCCAATCTGGGGACTGAGCTCTCTGAACCCAGTAATGCCATACCCTGTCAGGTGGCATGTCATATTACAGTGACTACAATACAAGTCAGACATACAGACGCACTGACAGCATGCTGAACACACTGGGGCATATGTGGGGACTCAGAATAGCATCCTGCCTGAGCATCACACACCTCCGCAGCTGGCACACAGGCATATGTTCTGTCAGAACAGAGCACATGCCACACATGGCACACACATCCCGTGTGCCACACACTCACAGCCTGTAGGGCTACACAACACATCTGCTACAGACGTGTCAGGTACCTGTCTTGGGTGCTGCACTGGGGTCCCGCTCAACAGGCTGTATCTGGTGAAGGTCACAGTGATATGCCTCAGGGGCACTATGGTCCACCACAGAACACATGCATAAAGGTCAGTCAGAGGCATGGACACATATGACTCACTCATTGACCATGCCACTATGGCTGCCCTGAGACATACCTCCCTGGACTACATGATAGGGAACATAGAATGGATCTCTCAGCATGTGGCATGGGCCAGTATGAGCCTGATCTTGGTTGTCAACATACCCTCACCAGGTATGCTACCACTATATGTAGGAAGGGTGTTGCATGTCTACATTCTGCTCAGTCTCCAATGTCATTTATAGGGTATCCGCTGGCTGTCAACGTGTGCTTACATGCTAGGGAAGCCACAATGATGTGCAAGGGTCATCTTGCATGTGACACCCATGGCCCGATGTATATTGGCAAAGCTCCTTGATACACACATACTGCCTTATGCTGCAGAACAGGGATTACATAGCCACCTCTGTGGGTATCACACAGGTTAGAACACTAACAGTGCTGCTACACAACACCAGCAGTGTACACCGCAAGATGCATGCACTGGACACTGTCCTCAACACGGTGAACTGCAATGTCTGTGCAGTACCAGAGTCCTGATTCATGGCTCACAGGTGTTACCCATCACTGACAGGTTATGCCCCATACCATGCCTGTCGTCCCCTACACATGTAACACACATGGACAGGGGGGTGGTATCCCAAGGCACCACAGATACACACACCTCCAGGTTGTTGGCACAGCACAAAGCATCAGGGCCTAATCATGTCCAGCTAACAGTGTGTCGGACTGCCATCTGGTTCATAGCTTGGCACACACAACCCTCCCATACACAGGAAGACCACCTATCCTCCATAACAACACTGGCAATATGACAGTCTCAAGAACTGTCTTTATATGGCTGGACTGCATCCAGCCAAACATTGTGCGTGAGCATTACTGTAGCTACAACACACTAGTTGAAGGGTTCACAGAATGTGGTCACTGAATTGCAGTGGAATGACATGTTACCACTCCCACAACAGGTGGGAACATGCAGCACCTGTACATCGACTACATGTAGACTATATGGCCCAGACCAGATGTGTATCCCCTGCTGTAGGTATTTTACCATATACACCCACACTGTATAGACACATACCGCATGCGGCCCCTGCAGAGTAAGACACAGTCATAGTGGTATACATTGCAAATACCATTTATCCACTCAAGGCATGTGTCAGACATGGTAACTACTGCAGGTCACAGGTATTTATGTCTATGTGTCACACACATACATCATGTGTGCAATGCCATTGCTGGTTTAGGCAATGGCATGCATTGTTATGTACAAAGACCCACACAAGGTCATAATGTGTGACACAACCACACGTGGCAGTTGTGGGTTACCAAAACATACCTATCTGTACTCTGACAATGGTAATAGACCCAGAAGCAGAGCGCACTATTGGCATTACTGGTCAACTAGCCCTGTTTGGCTGTGCTGATAGTGTGTTGACATCCCCTGTGTTTACTGGGGGAATATGCAGCATCTGGTGTATTGCAGTATTTGCCAAAAGGATCTGTTTTCTCACACTTGCATTTACACACACCCTACTACCCCCCCACACACACACATGCACACTTGCCGGATTCATACCACTACCTAACTAAGTCACGACACGTGAGAGAGAGAGACGCATTAGCAAAGCACACTATTCGGATTACTAGATAGTTCCTCTTCTCTGGCTGTACTTATAGGGTGCTGACATCATCAGTATTTTGAAAGGGTAATGTTCATCAGGTAGTGTGATCTCCTGAATGCCAAAACTAACATGTTTTTCATACGGAAATGCACACACACAAACTCCCCACATCCAAACACACACACACACACACTTGCAGGTTTCAAACCCCTACCTAAATATGTTATGGCACTTGAGAGTGATGCTGTAGCAGGTTGCGCTACTCTGAGTACTGGCAGATGTTTCTTCTCCAGCTGTATATATAGGGTGCTGTCATCAGCACTGGTTGCTAAAGGTAATGTGCATCATGTAGTGTGATCTCCTGATTTCAAAAAAGCACATGTTTTTCATACAGAATTGCACACACACAGAGTCCCCACATCCAAACACACATACATGCCATTTACAGGTTTCAAACTCCTACCTAACTATATTATGACACTCGGGAGAGATATATTAGCAGAGTGCGCTATTCGAATTACTGGGAGGTTTCCCTTCTCCTGCTGTACTTATAGGGTGCTGACATCATCAGTGTTTAGAAAGGGGAATGTGCATCCTGTCGTGTGTTCTCCTAGTTGCCAAAAGGGATATTTCCTTCATACAGACTTGCACACACACTAGCCCCTTCCACACACACTGAGAATTTGCAAGATTCAAACCCCTACCTAACTATGTTATGACACGAGATGGATGCATTAGCAGACCGCGCTATTCGCATTACTGGGAGGCTTCCCTTCTCCTGCTGTACTTATAGGGTGCTGACATCATCAGTGTTTAGAAAGGGGAATGTGTATCCTGTAGTGTGTTCTCCTTGTTGCCAAAAGGGACATTTCCCTCACACAAAATTGCACACACACTAACCCCCTCATCCAAACACACACACACTTGCCATTTGCAGGATTCAAACCACTACCTAACTATGTTATGATACTCGAGATGGATGCATTAGGGGAGCACGCTATTCGCATTACTGGGAGGATTCTCTTCTCCTGCTGTACTTATAGGGTGCTGACATCATCAGTGTTTAGAAAGGGAAATGTACATCCTGTAGTGTGTTCTCCTAGTTGGCAAAAGGGATATTTCTTTCATACAGTCTTAAACACACACTAACCCCCTCCACACACACTGAGCATTTACAGGATTCAAACCCCTATCTATCTATGTTATGACACTCGAGACGGACGCATTAGCAAAGCACGCTATTCGCATTACTGGGAGGTTTCCCTTCTCTTGCTATACTTATAGGATGCTGACATTATCAGTGTTTAGAAAGGGGAATGTGCATCCTGTAGTGTGTTCTCCTAGTTGGCAAAAGGGATATTTCTTTCATACAGCTTTAAACACACACTAAGCATTTACAGGATTCAAACCCCTACCTACCTATGCTATGACACTCGAGACGGATGCATTAGCAGAGCGCGCTATTCGCATTACTGGGAGGTTTCCCTTCTCCTGCTGTACTTATAGGGTGCTGACATCATCAGTGTTTAGAAAGGGGAATGTGCATCCTGTAGTGTGTTTTCCCAGTTGCCAAAAGGGACAAACCCCACTCACCCACACGCACAGCATTTGCAGGATTCAAACCCCTACCTAACTATATTATGACACTTGAGGGAGACGCATTAGCACAGCGCACTATCCAAATTACTGGGCATCCATTCTGCACCTGCAGTATTTATAGGGTGCTGACATCTTTATTTCTACAGAGGTATGTACATGTAGTACTACCTGTCAGGTGGGGGATAGCATATATATGCATTTGCAGCCACCTACGTCAGGGTCAGATATGCACATCACACTGGCAGGTTATGTTCTATACCATGCTTTGTGACCACAGGACCTGTAACACACAACACAACCAGTCCAGAACACCACACCCACATCCAGGTCACACACTTAGCTTCCCTGGGAACAGTGCCGGGATATGCAGGTGTTCACATACACCATTCCAGTTGTTAACATCAGGTACAGGCATATTGTGTGTGAGAGCTACTCAGGCCACTACCACTTTACCCTACAGCCACTACAATTTGTGGGTCCATGTGCTATGGCAGAACCACACACCACAGCCACATGGGGGAATACATATTGCACCTGGCCATCTGCAACGTGGGTACTCACTGTTCCACACCAGAGGTAGACCACCATTGTTGATATCTGACCATACCCACCTTTCCCTGGACATCCATATCCCATCTCCACCCCCAGGCAAGGTTGTCACTGCACACAAACTGTATTTAGCACAAGCAGACTCTATACTTGTGAAGACTGGGGTGGACGACTTCAGAGGACCCATGCTGGGGGACTATACTGGCCACTCAGCATAATCCTTGACAATTGCATTCTATGAGCATGTGCACGGTTTGCATTGATCATGCTATCCCACATCTACCCATGACTGCTCCACAACAAGACACCTGTCAGCTGTACACCAGCCATATATGAGCCGTACAACAGACAGAGTGAGCTAATACATTGCAGAGCTGTAGCCCACAGAGGGAGGACATCTGTGAACAGTTCCAGCACGGCACTTCATTAACACATAATCATTACAACACAGTGTTGACAGTGGAATCGTCCAGAGAATGCAGATAGGGCTCCCCTCAGTCTGTTATTGATGGACACCTACTGTCAGAGATCTTCAGCAACCCTCTCCCAGCTCACACCGACAACATGGCTGTGGCTTAGCACATTCAATCCCTGGGACCTCCACAGTGCCCCTGCTTGACCAGAGGCACAGCTCACTAGCCTCACATGTTGCCTTCTGTGACCTACTTTAAAGTGGCACAGTAGCCTACTGTACTGGGGATGCAGATGCCAAGCACACTCTGGCTGAGCTGTCATTCCCTAGGGCAACAAGCCTAGTATTGACCTCTACACCCATATGTTCAATTGTCGGATGCACAATATTTGTTGTGCTGTTCTACTGTTTGCAGGACTTTATTGCCATAGCATTTCCTGTTCCTATGACCAACTTGTGTATCTGTGGAAGATGTTTGCATATGACGGCGATCCACTATATCACTTATGTCTCTGTAGTCATTTACTGTGTGCACTGGGCAGATTGCTGTGTTGTGGTTGGTTCCTGGACTGACACGTACAAATACCAGATATGTGTGGCCAACTGCTAAACGGAGTTATGGCCTAAGTGTGTGAGCATGCCCAGTTCAGCCTTTCCATGGCATGTTGTCTGACATATGTCTCATTTATCAAAGTATGCGAGCATGCCCAGTGTGAGCTTTCCATATGTTGCACTCTGAAGTCCACCACATATTTGGGTGAGTGTGAACTTCAACAATATCTCACGTTTATGGTTGTGTGTTGGGTGTCATGTTGTCTACTAACTGGCCAACTGCTTTGTGTCTGCCACAACAGGGATTATACTGTGCCTGCAGGGATTGCATGGGATACTTTGCAGACAGTTCTCAACATACTTTCATAATGACCTAATACTGTAGTACCATATAGTGTACTGGTTCAGTACTTTCACTGTGGTGGACAGTATCCTGGGCTTTAGTCCTATGACTGCTTGACATCTTCATAGTGAGCACAACAGACTGTGTAGGGGCCAGTTGTGCACATATAACCATGTTGCATTATGTTCAGATATGGACTACCTACACCAGGCTCGTCCAACATTGCTAGTGTATTCCACAACATGGGTGGACATTGGCAAACACTAGCGATGTTCCCTAGGCCATTTCTGATGCTAGTCACAGTGTGTGTTTGTCCTTCGACACACATTGTAACTGGAGTTTGCCATGACATATGTCATGGTTAGTATACTGTGCCTCTGTCTACCTATGACATAACAGTGATACCCAGGGTTAGCCTACCATCTCCCATCCACTCATCAGGATTCCTCTTGAGGGGTGTCGATAAGTGACTTTCTGGCTGACCTGTACCAGGAGTTTACTGAAGAGTGGGGGTGCCTTCTGTGTTATGGATCATTCTGTACAGCTTGTCCTATGTATGTCAGTGCTGGAGTTCAGGTCTCTCATGTGCATAGCTCACTGCCATTCAGATTGTACAAGGTGCAGCATGTTCATTGATTCCAGGTTGGACATGGCTTCATACATCAGGCACAGCTTGCCTGTAGCTGGGCAGTATGGCAGTATGTGGGGCTGCAGTTTGTTTACTCAGGCAACACATGGCATCTGTTCATGCTCTTTGCTACTCCTGGTGGGGCACTGTTGTGGACTTTACAATTGATGGAGGTGTCTGCTGCGGTATATCCCACAGGGGCTATTGTAGTCAATTGTGACGCTGATGGAGGATGACTGCAGAGCCACAGTGACTTCCCCTTATCTACATCTGGCAACCTTCATGTTTGGGTGGGTATATAGTATATGTTTCTGCGAACACTACAGCCACATGTTTGTCCAGTGCAGGATATCTATCACCTTTTGTACCCAGGTTTCACATTACATGTTAGGTATGTCATGGGTTAACACCTGTGTGGTAATTTGTGGGCACTTACTGTATATCCACAGTGGTTGTCTATACACAGTTCTGCAATTAGCTTGCTGACATGGCTATGGCTCCAGTTGTCTGTTTGTAGGTGGCCCTTTTGTGGGTTGCTTGTGTCAGCTGGGGGTCGGATATGGTGGGCTGTTTGTACTCCTCTGCATACATGTTCAGTCACAGTCCTTCCATGTTGGCCTATACCTATGGGACATGTATACAGAACGGGGGGGGCCAAGACCAGGCCTTGTGGGATGCCACTCATATCTGCTTTGTAGTCTGACATGGATGCGGCATGTCTGACCATGTCAGTTCTGTCCTTGGTCTGGTTTGCAACCCCTCTACTGACATAGGGGTATATATTTAAGCTGGTGAACATATCCATACTGAACTCGTACGGTATTGTCTAGAAGCATGTGCACGGTCCAGCTACGCTGTGTGGACCACATTGCCCTCATCAATGGCCTTAATGACTGCTTCAAATGGGTCAAACATGTTTAGGGTCAGGATCTGCAGTTACGACAGCCACACTGTGTAGGGTCCAGTATCAGTAGGTCCACAATAGCCTTCTGTCTGCGGTACATACTGATCCTTTCCATAGCTGTGCAGACCAAGCTTGTCAGGATCCTGGGGTAGTAGTTTGCAGTATCCATTCAGGCAACACCTTTGTTGTGATGGACCACTGTTGTTGTACACTGCTCTTTGGGTACATATCCTGTGGTAAGGCTGACATTGGGCAGTAGTGTGATTTGGCATTCCATTATTCTTGGAGTCCATGTTGGCCTCAGCCCAGGACACCATCACATACCTTTGCTGCTGTGTGTTTTGCTTTGCAGATGATGGCTGTTACCTCAGCATCTGCAATGTCAGGGGACCAGCAGTCTGCTGGGATAGATATTTTGCACTCTGGGTGGAGGGTGTTTGCACTGCACCTGTCAGGTTGTATGTTAGCAATATGTGTGTGTGTTTGGTATGTTGTTTGTAATATCTGTGTGATTCGAGCATATCTGTGGATGCCCAACATGGTTCCTACCATCAGTTGGGTAAGCCTTGTGATTATCCTTAGTGTCCTGTACATTTTGTATCTTCATAGGTTTATGGGTTCATACTAGGCTATACACCCTAGGGCATTAGTAAGCCTAGCCAGAGTGTGTGTCTTTCGCCACCCCTTGCTATGTTCTATTATGGCCATTTATGAATTTATTCACTGTGCCTCTGTCTGGTCGTGACACAGTGAAGACCCCCAGTATACATGTACGATCATCCATCCACTTGGCAATATTCCTGTTGAGGGGTGTCAGTGAGGGGCTCTGCCTAACATGGATTGGGATCCTGTTTCTGGATGTGGGGAGCCTCTGGGTTATGTATCTGTCCCTCCAGCACATCTTATTTCATTATGTGTTGAGGCTGACATCTGTCACTCTCACAGCTCCAATGGCTTTGATTTCCTGTGGTGGAGCATGTCCATTACTCCTGTGTTGGACATGGCCTTGTACAACAAACATACAATGCCTCTGTGTAGGCAGTCTGTGACTGCATTCAGCTGGGGTGTCTACAGCCAGGCAGCATATGACATATATTTCACACCCTTTATCCTGTTGGTGGGGTAACTATGAGGTCTTCCGAACCGCTGCAGGTGTCACGTACGGTACATCCCATATGAGTCATTGTACTAGATTATGGGTCTGATAAGGGAACAGTACAGTGGCACAGTGACCTCTGTTGATGTAGATGTGAATCCTTTCATGATACGGTGTCCAATATCGACAATCTTCCTAGCCACATTGGCATTGTGAGTGTCACATGACAGATTACTGTCGACTTGTGTCCCTAGGTCCCTGTTTACTCCTTGCATACATAATGGTTTGCCACCTATTTGGTAATTTGTGTGTACCTTGTCTGGTATTTGGTGGGACATTCATACTGTCCAGTGTCTTCGGGATGTCTGGGTGGAGTTCTTGTATGTGAGAGCGTGGTCTGTCGCATGCTACAGACTGTACAGCAGTTTGGACTACACTTAGGTGCATATGGGTGGTCTCTGCTGCTTTGTGCATTGTCAGTTACCTAGCCATATGGGTGTCTGTGCTACATATGGATACTCCCCCTCCTTTGATGTTTTGGTGCAGGTGTTGGGGCCATAACACATGATATGTGGTATAACTTAGTAGTGCTGGTGTGCTATCACTAGGCTTGCAGCAGGCTTCTGTCACTGCACAGACATCGATGTTCTCCATAATGGGAAGTGCCTCAGGGGCATGCATATTGCAGTTTACACATCTGGCATTGGTCAGCATTACCCTTATGTTTCCTACCACTTATGTTTTCTAGGGTGGTGGGTAGTATTTTTGGCTTTGCCCACATACGGCTCTATGGAGGTGGCAAAGGCCTTATCCAGTATCCAGACGCACAGGGGTAACAGGTGCAAGCCATCCCTGGAACAGCTGCATGGCTTGTCATGCTTGACATCTCAAGCAGACAGACATTAGACCCTCTTGGACTGACAGCTGTAACTGTGCCAGCTGTTAAACATGATCATTCTGTGTTTGTACTGTGGCATCATTCTTGGTGAGGGTTGGATGCTGCACACAGCCAGTGTCATACCGGCCTGGGGTACATACTCAGAGATCATCCATGTCTCTTTTCATGTTGACCAGGGAGGTACATCTCAGGTCATTCACACCAGCATGAACATTGAGTGCATCATATTTCTGCTTGCTTTGGGGTGACCTGCGTACATGTGTTATGTGGCATTTTGTGGCAGCCTACAGGCAGCTTACTCTACCCTTTCCCTTGTTCAGTCTGGTGAGTGGGACAGCAGTGTGTCTGCCTATACAGACACCTATTACAACTGTATCAGGCATGTTGTTTCTCCTTCTGGCCTGTGACTGTTTGGCACACCAGCTTTGTGTACTATTTGTTGCATGTGCTATGTTTGGAGGTTGTGGTTGCTTGTGATCTGCTTTGGAGGCTTCTGTTGGTATGGTGTGTTTGTAATTAAGGCCACCGGGAATATTTTTCTGCGTTTATGTGTTTGGTTTATAGTTGTGGTAGGTCTATGTGGGGCTGGGTTTGTGGTGTATGTGGTTACCTTCTCCTCCTGACTGTACCGAGTTGGTGGAGCTCAACCTCTGGTTTGGATACATGGTTGCATCTATCACATATATTTGTATTTATTGGGGGGTGTTGTGGTTGTCTGTGTACTTGGGACAGGTGTCACATTGCCTCTGGATTCACAGATTCTACTTGTTGTGGCTGGACTTAGTGGATTGTATGTGTGGACATATGTTATTGCCATACTACTGGTCAGTGATTACTTCCCTTTTTATGTTTGCTCTATCATGTGGTAGCTTCCTCATTCTCTTGCATGGTTTGGTAATGGCTGGAGTCCAGCATGCCAGATGCCTGCATGTATGGCATTGTGTGTTGTTGTTATTTGTGAATGCATACTCCAAGCATTCCTGGCTGTGTTCATGGAATGCCTGTATAACATGTTCTGTGGTGTGTCCCATATTCTGCACTTGCACAGGGCCTTTCGTGGATTCAACATCAGTTTGGAGGGCTGCAACCTATGCTTTACACATGTTTTTCACGGTGGTATTCTGGCCAGGGACTGGGGTCGGGATGTGTATATCCAGTGTGATTACTCTAAGGTCTGGTCTTACCAGTGAGGGATACACTTCTCATCTTGCCATCCAGTACACATGTTGCTGATTATCACATCCAGTATGCTTACCCCTCTTGTGGGAGTGGTACATTGTTCCTGGGCATTTTGGTTTATGGATTCTGGGAACTTTTCTCCTACTGTGTTGGTGCTAGTATAATGCTCCCAGTGTATGTCTGGGTATTTTCAGTCAAGCAATATAATGTGGTTTGGGGGGCTTGATATATTCATGTATTCCAACATAGGCCAGGTGCAGTTCCTGGTATTAGGACAGTAGTCTGCAGCAGGCTATATACTGGGAGGCGGTTTTAGCCATTGGTATTTGACCATGGCTAATCCATGCTGCTTCTTGTTGTGGTACCAACATGGGGGTGTGGTTATCCTTGACATTTCTTGCTGGTCACCCTCCTTTTGTAGCTTGTTCCATGTTTTGCAGCTGTACAGCACAGTATGAGGTGTGACCTGGTAGTGTTAGGGTGCTGATGTGAGCCTTGACCCAGTTCTCTATTACAGGACTGGTATCTACATTCTCCATACTGTGTGCATTTACACTGCACACATCTTGCTGTTTAGACTTCTGGCATTGGGTAGCATTACATCTAGGTTCCTATCCCTTGTGGGACCTATGAAGGTGGGTTTGTGTTTTGAGACTTACCTATTCAGGGCATGCTGTGGGTACTGACATCCTTTGCCAGTATCCATGGGGCATGGAATGATAGGTGCACGCCACCCCTAGCAGGTGGTGCATCATGTCATGCTCCGCATGTCTTCCCAGCCTGAAACACATTGGCTCCCCTTTGACTAACTGCATTACTTCAGCCAGTTATTGCACTTGATCATCCCATCGTCATTTTGTGGCTTCATGCTTGGTGAGGGTGGATGTTAGTCAGGGTGCTCAGGTGTGCATATTGTACATGGTGTTACATTACTTAACACATGGCATTCATGCTCAGCTGGTGCTGCAAGGCTGCCTCTGTCGGATGCGCATATTACACTTCCCTGTACATGTCTGTGAGCAGGTCATGTCATTTTAGGCATCCATGTTATTATTTGAGTGAGTCAGAGGGGGTATCATTCCCAGGGTTCCTACTGAGCCAGTGTATGTGCTATGCGTTGCCTCTTTGCCAAGGCCAGGGCATACTGGGCACACCTCCTTCTGCCTACTGGGGCAGGCTCAGGTTGTTCCTCCTCCGAGTCACGCTCTGCCTGTGATGGCCTTGGCAATGGTGGGGGGCTGTTTGGCCCAGCCCTATGCTGGTCCTGCTGCAGCTGTTTTCGCAAGATCATATTATGTAGCATAGCACATACCATGACAATTTGGGAACATGTAGTTGGTGTGTACTGCAAGGCTCCACCAGATGTGTCCAGACACCGGAACCGTGACTTGAGCAGCCCAAACACACGCTCTATTACATTACGTGTTTGTGCATGTGCCTCATTATGGCGTTCCTGTTCAGGTGTGTGCGCATTTCTGATGGGTGTCATCAGCCACGGCTCCAGTGCATAACCTGCATCCCCCACTAGGTGTCCATGTTGGATGTCCCCATTGGCAAATGTCTGGTACAGCTGCGTCAAATGCCAGATGTGGGAATCGTGGTAACTCCAAGGGCAGCCAGCACGCACATTCATTATTATGCCCTGGGCATCACACATGACCTGGCAGTTGATGGAGGGGAAGCCCTTGTGGTTAATGTAGGCCCTACCCCGCTCACCGGCTGGTGCTTTGATGCATATGTGCGTGCAGTCTATTACACCCACTACCTCAGGGTATTTCGCTATTTGCTGGAAGAGACGCATATTGCTGGCCAATACCTCACAGGCATTGGGGAAATATACATGATCACCGACATGTGCTGACATGGCATCCAGGAACTGGTGAAGTACCCTGGAGGCTGATGCCTGTGATATCCCCATCATATTGCCAGTTGGTCTCTGGAAGGTACCTGTTGCTAGTATTCTTAGGCCAACACATACCTTGGTTTCCACTGGGATGGGTTCCCCTCTGTTGGTTCTGTGTGTGAGGCGTGGCCTGCACAGCTCAACAATTTGCTGCAGGAGCTCTCTGTCCACTCTATAGCGCTCTACTATCTCCAGCTCATGTAACCCGTGGTAGGTGACCCTGGGCCTGTACACTCTTCTCCGTCTCCTCACTGTGGGTTGTCTGGCACCATCTGCATTGTCACCACCTTCAGCAAGTCGCCTATGTCTCATTATGACAGCTATGGCAGCCCCTAACATTTCTGCTCTGAGTGAAGCTTTTTCAGTTTTCACTTCTATTAGCTTACTCCTGTCTTGCAGTGTCTCTTAAGAGAAACATCCTGCACTACTGTTTGCAGAGTTTTAAGTGCTGGGCTGGGCTACTATTCTGCCTGTGTAATTGCCTGCTTCTAATTGTTTTCACCTGCTAGCTTCAGCAGTTATCCCTGCTAGCTTCCTATTAATTCTGTTGCTTCCCTTTTCCTTTCTGTTTCCTCAGGGGGGAGCAACGTGCATACCAGCAGAAACATGCTCACAGTGGCTTACATGCGTGCACACATGCTTACATGGTTCAGAATCTACTTATTTGGGTTAAAACGCGTGCACACCCGCGCAAACACTGTTACACATCTGCCAACAGCCTCCAACATGCTCAGTCTGCCTTACACACGCACACACCGCCCTACTCGTGCTTCATGGTGCGCACACATGCGCATGCATGCCCAGCAAGAAACTTTGGTGTAAGTAACAGTGTACACCTTCCATTTCTTGACTTTCCCTGACTTATCTAGTGGCACACCTCTTTCCATGATCTGTGTCTGTCATCTGTCATGTTACACTGACCTCCAATGAACTGCATTTCTTTCTAACATTCCCCCCTGTGATGTCATCTATCTCCTACTCTATTCCTCCCCCTTATGTATCTCTTGCACTACTCAGACTGTGCTCATTTGCTATGTGACTGTGAGATTCAGTATCCTAACCCTCATTTACATAAGATTGCCTACTAATGCTTAGTTACATGTCTTAGACTCAGCTTCCCCCCTTAGTAACCACTACACAGTGGCCATGTTGTTTTTGGTCTGCTGGTCCCTGCATTGTCATTCCATGTATTGCATGAAACCCACATTTGTGGGTTTATAACCTTCTTTTTTATGGTTTTATACAGTGCAGCCCGTTTGGGGGCTGCACTGGTTTAAACATCGGCGCCGAAAAAAATTATATTTTTAATATTTTTGCATCGGGTTACCTTGCCAATGGCCACATATTTGGCCATTGGCATGCTGCCTGAGACATATGCACCCTTTATTTGGAGCTGACATGGCTCCGTTGTGGAATTTGCAGAAACGTACTCAGTTGTCAACTGAGTACATTTCTGCAGCTAAAATGTCTCTTACACGGACTGGTTTCTGCTTCGTGGATCGCTATTATACCTCATTTGCATACCTTTCAGTTGCAAGTGAGGTATTTAGCATGTCCACACCCAGTCCATGTAAGAGACGTTTTAGCTGGTCTCTTACACGGAGTTTAGGGCTGTTCCTGGATCGCGAGGCTTGCATGGAGTGTTACACGTCTCTTACACTCCGTGCAAGCCTTCGTGAATCCTGCCCATTAACTATTACATTTGTAATATTTTGTAAACAATTTTGTAAACAACTTATAGTATCTCAGCAGCTAGTCAAGTTGCACACATACTGTCAGCAGCATTTTATTCATCTAGCTGAGAGCTTTCATGTGAGGCTAAGGAGTTATGACGGTGTTACTTGGATGTTGAGATATTTAGAAAAATGAGATACCATAAAAACAACAGTTAATATCTATTTACCTGCACTAGACAGAGGTCAAATATTAATGCAGTTGAGTTTGCTATTGTGTAAGCTTTAAGATTAAATATTTCAAACCTTGTACATAGCATGGTTTTGGAATTACTGATGCAAAAGTGAACAAGCAATATTTGACGACTAGAGGCATCAGTAGGAGTTAACTACAGATGCACCTGGAGGCATCATTTGGATGTAATGAGTTAAGAGAAATTGTTTTTGATGCAGAGAACTGCATCTGGAAATACTGTGTGTATCCATTTTTGTTCCAAGTGAGTGTCCCTCTCCAGTGTCAGTAGTGAGGATCCAGATTCCTTGATTGCTGGCCCACAGTGAGGATGTCACAAATACATCATAAAAATGGGGAGACAAAACGCCAAAAATAGGGACAGATTTTTAATACTGCACTTCCAAACTTAGGAAGAATATATAGGTTGTACATTAGCATAAACTTTCTGAAGACCATAAAGTCTGAAACTCAAATGTCAGTCATCAGTTTCTGACTGTACTCTGCAGTGACATGCAAATGATTTTCCAGGAAAAAATGCTATGTGGAAAAGATCAAAAATAGGAGAAAAACTAGACATTCTGTACAGATCATGACAGTTCAGGGGTATGCACTCAAATGTGTGTAACACTGAGTCACATCGGTCCAGAGATCATCCCAGTGATATGGCATAAATCCACATATTTGTTAAGGAAAACATCTGGACATCCAGGAAATATCTGGACAGTTGAGAGGTATGAATGTGAAGTATATGGTCCAAACACTGCAGGACAGTGTGCCTACAGTGCAGAGTATTGTGATGTCTCATTCCTGGCATTCATTACTGAAACTGTGCTAATGATGTGTAACAGGACATGGGACTGCCACGTAAAATTATCTCTCAGGAGAAGTGTGTGTATTGAATAGGGACCCACAGATGAAATGTAGGAATGAACACAGGGAAAGAGTACAGGTGGAACTCCCTCATGTACAGCGAAGGATGGCATGTCAATGGAAGATGGTTTCAGCATCAACACCAAGCACATATCTATAAAAGTACAGGATTGACTGTACAGTGAAAATGTGTTGTCTCTGACTTTCACACAAGGTGACATAACAATGGAGAAGATGTGTGTGTGTGTGTGTGTGTGTGTGTGTGTGTGTGTGTGTGTGTGTGTGTGTGTGTGTGTGTGTGTGTGTGTGTGTGTGTGTGTGTGAGAGAGAGAGAGATAAGCACCCTTACATGAGTAATGCAGAGGATATCTATCAGGGATCTGATATACAATTAGAGTAAGGTGCATATTGGGAAGCTGTGCAAACTGATATACCTGAATATGAGTTTACTCTCAGAAGAGGTCGCCAGCAAGGTGACCACAGGTAAAGGATCATGGCAAACATTACAAGAATCAACCATAATCATGAACAATATCAGAATAATACCAACACTAATCCCATGCCTCTGACATAACATACATGATGTGGAGTGATAAGAGATTTGCCTGTATGCACACACTTCACAAGTATTATGATACATCTATACTCTATGAAGGTAAGCACACACACTGTCCTGGTACTATAATACCTGCAGGAGGTGTCAGGAGGGACAGTGCTATACCAGTATGTCACAGTATGGGCAATACAGGCAAATTGCCTTGCATGCATTGCATATATCTATGGCACAGTCCACAGTGTCACGAATGATACACATACCATTAATGCTGTCAAACACCTATGTATGCAGTATGTGTATAAGCTGAACAGATAGCACATGTGCATCTGGTGTAACAACTTGATTGGTGTTCCGCACCATCAGACAGTCATGTATATTCTACAGAAAAAATACCTAGGTATGGCCAATAAGCTGTGTAACACCACACTGGGACAAAGGCGGTACACTTCAGATGCACATCACTAGAAGATGTGTAGGGAGGTACAGGAAGAAGGGTGCATTGTACAGTTATTGATGAAATTTGGGAACCATGAAGTTATTATGGCTTCTGACATGCATGTCCTTCACAAACCCAGTACTTGTGTTACATTCAAGGGAGTAGTCAACACTGTGACCACATGCTGGTGAATGTACCACTTACCCTCTACCCCAGGACACAGGTCACATACCTATATGTCTGATTATAGGGTATGATGTCCACATTATACTTGGGTGGTGTTTCTGTTTCCTGATTCAACAAATCCATCCATGTGTCTCGTCAATGCAGGTGTTGTCATGGATGTGGCAGCAGTCATAGGATCATAGCAGATTACTAGGCTATCAACCTGGAGGTCATTTTAAGCTTAGCCATTTAATCCCAATGTAATACCATGAAAATGCTAGACAATACCCTTGATTCCATTCAGTGATGACTGCCCATGTCCAGGAGGGTTGTAGGTACTATCCCCGGTAAGAATTTATGATGCCATATCCACTCGTCCAGGTTTGTCTTGAACAGTGTCATAGAGGTGCTCTTCTTCACATGAATTGGTAGCCTGTTCAAAGACATGGCAGTTGCTGGGAGATAAATCTGTCCCTCCAGCATATCCTATTTATGACGCAGGCCATATTTAGGTTCCTGGAATGGGTAGCCCTAGTCCCATTTGATTTACTGATATGCAGCAAGTTCATTATGTTTGTGTCTTGGATTGCTCTGTAGGCCAGGCATAAGTCTCCTCTAAGATGTCTATACAACATGGAGTGTAGTGACAGGGACTTTAGTTGGTCTGGGTAAGTCACATGTTGGAGCCCCTTGATCTTCTTTGATAGAAACCTTAGAGGTCTCTCTAGTTGCTGCAGGTGCTTTATATGGTACATGCCTCTAGTATATGTTGATACTATCTGTATTATATTAGCATCACAGCTGGAGTCAATGATTGCCCAAAAGCTGTAGTCCTTCAGGCAGCTGTTTGGACACAGCATGTGTATGTCATCTGTGATGTCCATCACTTAAGTAATGGGCAGAAAAGGGCCTAGAAGACAACCTTGATGTACCGATGTGATCACTGGACCTGAGATATATGCCATGTCACACATTTAGACATAGTAAGATGCCGTGTATGTCATAAATTGGTCTGCCCATTTGGTGATATAGCTGTTTATATCAATATATGACATTGTTGATTGAATACTTCAGTGTGGCTTTGTGTCAAATGCCTTGACCTGTTAAAGTTCCACAAGATGATACTGTTGTCATCATGCATGTGCTCAGTGACCTCTTTGAGGACATCAATCAGATATAATGGACCTGATGTAGCAGTACCTCACACAGGCCTGTTGCACACACTTAGAATATTACTAGTGTACATTTAGAAGAGGTCCATGATGATATGTTGATCTACCTCAGAGTCAAGCAGAGTCAGGATGTCTCTATACATGCACACATCAGGTGCTGTCTCCCCAACTCAGGTGTATGCATGTTGATGTACACTCTTGTATGGGAACATAGGCTGTGTGGATGGAGTGTTGAACTGTATATTCAACTGGATCAGGAAGGTGTATGTACTGGGTAATGCAATAGGGCATCTGATGTCGTCACTGCACATTGATTCCGTGTGATAGGCCTGGATGAAGGTAAGACAGTGCATGTACTGCCTATTGTGATCTGGCCTAGAGATTTGACACCATCACACACTCAGGTATCATTGAGAAATCCCCCAAGCTAGGGATTAAACCTTACATCAGTTGATGGGTAAACAACTGTCTCACTGACAGAACATGTCATGTGAAAGTTGATGAATCAATCTGTACCAGTACAGCTGTCACCACTGGCAAATCTCAGGAATCTGTCCTTGACCCTTAACTGTTTGAACTGTATTTTTCAACAGTTCTGACTAAAGTATATGTTTTTGGCTTACCAAGTTTGCTGATTCTTGCACGTTGTGTGCAGTTGGTGACTCCACCAATGGAAATAACAGAATTCAGGAGGAGCTAACACACAACTGAATGGTGACAAAGGCACACAATGTAAAATAAATGCAGAAATGTGTGTTTATAATGCTGTCCATGTGAAAAGTGGAGTTTCGTGTTAATCACAGCATTAACAATTGTCCTGCTGTGCAGAAACCCAGTGATGCAAGCACTGGGAACACATTTAGATAGCAATCTGAACTTTGACCACTAAGTGTCCGTACTGCTAATGAAAGTTTATGTTGTGCACATCATAAGTCATGCCATCATATTGAGATATTAGGATTGTATTCCAGCACTGTAGTCAAACCTCATTACAGCAATAATTGAGTATAATGCTGTCTTTACATGTACCTCACCAGACACATGTAGCAGCTGGAGAGACCACAGTGCTTTCTCACAAGATAACACAGGGTATACACATCATGCCATGATGTATGTGAATAGATTAAAAATCATGTCACTGTAAACTTCATTGTATAGGATGAGATGATTTCTGCCTGGCCCCCAGGCCAGTTTCTGACCTTGCCCTAGTGGGAGTACTGCATATTCAAAAATGTGATATAGTTGATGACATCGACAGTGTCTGTTGAAAAGAAGAGTGTCCCACATGCTAGTATAAAATGTTGTCTGTAACATAATGCAAACAGCTCACACACACGCGCACACATGCATACACATACGCACACACATGCACACACACGCACATACACGCATGTACACACACACACGCACACACTCACACACACACACACACACACACACACACACACACACACACACACACACACACATACAGTTGACTGCAGTGAGACTAGAACCCCTCCCTAATTACAGACTACAGAACACAGTACTTTACAAAAGAGCCACAGCTCAAGTCTGGCTTGGAGTGTGTCAGACAACACTTTATAGCTGATGACATCAGCAGTGTCTGTCGAGGAGATGATAACAGTGACCCACATGCTGGTGTAAAATGCTCTCTGTAATGTCAAAGAAGAGCTCTGACAAACACACACCCTGTGGACCACAGTGAGAACAGAAACCTTACCTATCTAAGTGCATGGACTACAGAAAACAGTACTTAATGCAAGAGCCACAGCACAAGTATGATTTTTACAGGCATGCAGGTGAACGTATAGTAGATGACATCAGCAGGCCATGTGGAAGACAAGAGGTTGGGAGGCCTGTATGAAATGGATGTGTAGGCATGAGTAAGTATCAACATACTGTCATTGCATGTCATTGGAGCAGTAACTGTGTAATGCATACTTCTACTCTGCTGTTTAGATACACACACACACACACACACACACACACACACACACACACACACACACACACACACACACACACACACACACACACACACACACACACACCAAGTTGGTTGCAGTGAGAACAGAACCCTACCTATCTAAGTACATGGACTACAGTACACAGTACTTAATGCAAGCACCACAGCACGAGTCTGATTTATACCAGTCAGTCTTGTTTGAAGTAACTACTGGAACTGACACCTTCACAGGAACAACAATAATAAAAACTTCACCAAAGCTAACTAGAGCATACTAAGCAATGGTATAAAAAGCTTCATACCACCCATAATTGCACACACCAATAATCACTATGCAGAAGTGTACACAAATGTCCTGTAAAAACAGTTAAGCAACTGCATAAACTCTGCTGTACCTGACTGGATCAAAACCATATCTTCCCATAAAAACAAGCCACCATAGTGGACTTCACATATAAACAGATTATATAACAAGAGGAAGAAAATGTTGTCCAAAAGCAAGAGGGCTATCACTCTGCAGAGGAAGAGTTCCCTCCTAAGCCTAAACAGGAAAATTAGAAATATTGTAAAGTATTCTAAAACAAATTATGAAACTAAAATCACATCCCTAGCCAATGATAATCATAAGGCATTCTTTAAATACATCTGAAGTCTAAAAGGGAATGCCCAACTATGTGCTGAACTAGTTGTACATGGGATCACTCATACTACACTGGAAGATATCACCAACCTGCTAACTGACAGATTCAGGACCAACTTCACCCCCGTCCCCACCTACATATCCCAAAGCATACCTGACACCAGTCCTCTGCCTAGTATCTCTAGAGAACAGGTCATCTCTGTGCTCGCCAAGGCCAAAAACATGGCCTCAATGGGACCAGATAAAATCCCAGGTTGTTTACTAAAAAATCTAAAATAAGAATTAGTGGGCCCACTTGACATTCTCTTTAATCATAGCTTGAGAGCTGGCTATGGGCCTGCAGAATGGAAAACAGCAACAGTAATCCCCCTGCACAAAGTGGGGCCATCAACTGACCCTGGGAACTACAGACCTATAAGTCTAACCAGCCTCATCTGCAATGCCATGGAAAAAATTATCATAGACCTTAACAACAAGGACATAGATGATCTCCAAATGCTGGATTTAACTCAGTTTGGCTTTGTTAAAGGTAGATCATGCTTATTAAACCTAGTAGACTTCTTTGAGAAAGTCACCAAAGCCATGGATGAAGGCAAGACAGTGCACATAGCCTGCCTTCACCTTGCCAAGGCTTTTGACACACTTCCCCACTCAGGCATCATTGAGAAACTAGGGATAAACCCTTACATTATAGATGGGTAGCCAACCGGCTCACTGACAGAACACACTGTCAAAACTGGTGACTCCACCTCCACCAGTAGACCCATTACCATTGGAGTACCGCAGGTTTCTGTGCTGGGCTCTTTACTGTTTGGCCTCTATTTCTCAGAAGTCCAAGCCAAAGTAGATGGCCTTTGGCTCATCAAGTTCACTGAGGATTGTAAACTGGGAGCAATCACTGAGTCCCCCAATGATGTCAACATATTACAGAAGGGCTAACACAAACAAGTGATTGGTGCCAAAGCCATGGTCTAAAACGAAATGCAAAAAAAAGCATTATTCCCTTTGGAAAAACAGAATTCCCTACAAATTACAATATTTACAGCACCCTCCCCCCGAGTTCCAACCCAGTGGTGTGAGAATTGGGAATACACGTTGACAGCAATCTGAACTTTGACCACCAAGTTTCCACAGTGGAAAGGAAAGCCTTCTAAGTAGTGCACCTCATAATTATGGGCATAGTGTCCTGGCCAAGGGATGTTATAACCCCACTGTACTTGACTCTCATCAGACCACTCCACTAATAGAGTATAATGCCCCCTTTTGCATGTACTTCACCAGACACCTGCAGCAGCTGGAGAGACCTCGGAGGTTTCTCACAAAGAACAGTCAGGTACTCCAAACCATGACCTAAGTATACAGGCTGAAAGTCCTGTCACTTTACTCTGTAAATTATAGGCAGCTGAGAGGTGACTTGTGCCTGGCCTATAGGGCAATTTCCAACCCTACCCTAATAGAAATGTTGCATATCTGCAAGCCAAATGTCTCAAGAGTCACTCTCTCTAAAGATCTCAACCTAGCTTGTGACATTAACAGATCATGCTGGAGAGACAGACATGTCTCCATCAAACTACCCCTTCCCTGGAATAGACTCCCTATTCACTTAAAACAGAGCTCCTCACTGACTCTATTTCAAACACAACCTGGATAACTGGATGGGAGGCCACAAATTCACCCCTGGGGTGGCACCCTTTTCCCTCATGGACAGGGGTAGCCAGTGTTGATCACAGACATGTTCAATTCACCCCTGGGGTGGCAACCTTTTCCCTCATGGACAGGGGTAGCTGTGTTGATCACAGACCCATTCTGTTCATAACTTCATTCTGCTAACTACCCAAAAAGAACAAATGAGGATACTTGAGATTAACATGGTTAGGCTTCTAAAGGCTCTAAGGCAACTAGCCTAGTAACCTCCTATGAACCTATGAACTCCTTTGAACAGGAGTGCAGGTGAACTTACAGTAGATGACATCAGCAGGCCATGTAGGAGACAAGAGGTTGGGAGGCCTGTATGAAATGGATGTGTAGGCATGAGCAAGTATCAACATTCTGTCATTACATGGCACTGGAGCAATAACTGTGGGATGCACACTTCTGCTCTGCTGTCTAGACACACACACACACACACACACACACACACACACACACACACACACACACACACAAACACACACAGCAATCTAATTGCAGTGAGAACAGAACCCTACATATCTAAGTACATGGACTACAGATCACAGTAAATAACACAAGCACCATGGCACAAGTCTGATTTATACAATACTGCAAGTGAACTTATATTAGATGACAGCAGGCCATGTGGGGGACAACAGGTTGGGAGGTTTGCATAGGCACATAGCCTCATAAGTTCATATGAGGCCACTAGCCTAATAGCACCAAGATGTTTAGAAGCTCTGCTGCGTAAAAACACAAGTACCCTTATTGAGCATAGTTGAATGGTCATTTTTAGCAGAGTGTGCTTGTGAGAGCATTAACTGGCCTTGTCCATGACAGACATAGGTGCCAACCCAGGGGTGACTTTACAATTACCCAGCCAGTTGTCAAGGTTGCATTTGAACAGGGTCATTGAGGACCACTGTTTCATGTGTAGTGGTAGCCTATTACAGAGGAGTGTGAATCTTTGTGTGATATAGTTGTCTTCCTAATATGTTCTGTTTATGCCATAGGTTA
Source organism: Protopterus annectens (assembly GCF_019279795.1). NCBI lineage: Eukaryota > Metazoa > Chordata > Ceratodontiformes > Protopteridae > Protopterus > Protopterus annectens. The sequence continues at coordinate 1,620,733,988 of NC_056741.1, forward strand.
GGTTGAGAACCCTTAGGCAAATTATCAAAGTCCCATTTGAATTGCAGATGTCCATAATTTCCAAAAGGATGGGTTTCAGACTGCTCTGTAGGGTAGCCATAAGTCAACTCTCAGCAATTTGCATGATACCAAGTACAGTGATAGGTATGTCAGTCTTTCCATATATATCATGTTTGGAGGCCTGGAAGTCTCTCGGGCACAACCCAGTGTTCTCTCTAATTGCTGCAGATGTCTAGTGAGATATAGAGAGATCTGATCATTGTACTACATTATTGTTGTGATAAGGGTGGAGTACAGCAGAGGTATGACTTTCCTGGTCTTGGATGCGATGTTGATATGTATGATGTTCACAATACAGATTGTGTGTGTTACCGCTATGGGAGCATAGCGATGAAAGTGTAGATTGCTATCAACATGTGTTCCCAAGTCTCACAACACTGTATCTGAGCTTAGGGGGTGGCATGTATATCATAATTAGTAGAGGTATTTCATTGACAAAGATGACAAAGAATCATTGTATGCTTAAAGTTCAGTCTGTGAGTTTGTCACCAATCATCAGTCTATGTCAGCCTCTACTATAATATGTTACCATCACTTGGGGACTCTATACGAGTATATGACTGTGTCCAGTTAACAATCATCTGCAAACTTGATAAACCACAGGCCATCTACTGTTGCCTGTGCTTGAGGGAAGTATTTCTCAAACAGCTGATGGCCCAGCACAGATCCTTGTGGTATTCCACTAGTGAGTGTGCTAGTGGTGCAGGTACAGTCCTCAAATTTAAAAGTGTGTGTTCTGTCATTGAGCTAGTTGGCTATCTAGTACTATATGGACTAATTCCCAGATGGGAGCTCTTCACTATGAGACATGAATGGGGATATTATCAAAGGCCTTGGATAACTCACCATAGGCAGTATGTCCCATTATTCCTCATCCAGGTCTTTGGGGTCAGTATCCAAGAAGTCCACAAGGGTCAGTAAGCAAGATGTAACCTTGACTAAACCAAAATGAGTATGGTCAAGTGTGCTGAAGTTCACCTATGTTTCTGTGGATATACTCCATGCTGATTCCTGCATTAGACATGCAGACAAGGCTTCTTAGGTGTATGGGTCAATGGTTGTACTTCTGCATGTTACCAGATTGATTTACATTATATAGCACACAACATATTATATTACATTTTGTAATGTGGTTGATACATGTGCGGAAAAAGTAGACACCCAAGGTAGTAGTGTTTGGCGGGGGATGTCAACACATGGATGTATTTCAAATACGTGACATATAGTTAGATTGGGCCCTCAATTTGAGATGTTTTTACGTATAATTTCATGTCATACAAAGGGCATGGACATTAAACTGCAATAATGCAGCATAATATATACATTTGCATAACACATCAAGCAGTGGGTTTGTGAGATGGTTAGTAAAGTGCATACACATGAGAGATACACGTTTGCACACTACTAAGTGGTGCGCAAACGCGAGCCGCATTGCTAAAGTCCTGTAGTACTGAGTCTCTGGAATGCACCTGCTACTTAACTGACTCTGTGGCAGCACATGCTAATGCAGTTAATGCAGTGATACATTCTTTTTTGGGGCAAGATGGTACTGGGTTTGAATACAACTGTACTTTTAACTACTATCATTTGCGTGATGTAAGCAGTGGGCAACAGCGGTAAGCAGTGAGAAATTACATCATTGCAGTTGCAGTTAATGTGGTTTATTGGATGTACAAGCAGTTGTGTGTGTGTGTGTGTGTGTGTGTGTGTGTGTGTGTGTGTGTGTGTGTGTGCGTGTGCGTGTGTGTGCGTGCGTGTGTGTGTGCGTGTGTGTTAAGCAAATGTGAAGGCCATGCCAGTCCAGATAGCAGAAATATACTTACAGGAATATAGTACACAGGATACCACAGTCATACATTTGATAATAATGTGATAATACATAATGGGAATTAGGACAAAAGTAAAAGTGTATGGAATATGCTGTTTTTGAACTCAGGATCATGTCTATGGTAGACTTACACTTATACCCATTGCCACAGGAGGCTTGAGAAAACACTTGTCTATGTTGCACTTCATTGCTGTCTGAGTCCTGTCTACTTCTTGAGAGGGATCCAGTTGTTCAGTTTGCATATTGCCATTCATTTTTGTCCTTTTCCCATGTTTGTGCTAAGTGGTGCAAAAAGGAAACACTGGTCCAAAGAAAAAAAAAAGAGAGAGAAAAGGATTCGAACCCAATATCATCTAGCTCCAAAAAGGAACGTATCAATACATTAACACATGCTGCTAGAGGGTCAGTTAAGTAGTGTGTGTGTTTCATAGACTCAATACTAAATGTCAGATTTTGGCAAACCAGCACAGTACACAAAATGTGTATCTCACATGAGTATACACTCTGCTAACCATTGCACAAACCCACTGCTTGCCATGCTCTGGAAAGCCACATATTATTAAATATTACTGCTGTTTATTGTCCATTTCTTGTGCATGACATTACATCACATGTGGAAAAAATGAAATAATGAAGGCCCCATCTCACACTATGTCACATATTTACAACACAGCCATGTGTTGCCCCCCACCCACGCCTCCACAAGCACTGCAACCCTGGTGTCTCAGTACTTTTTCCACATATATTTCACCTACACTACAGAAAGTAATATCCAAAGTAATATCAAATGTGTTATATGCAATGCACATCAACCTGGAAATATGCAGAACTACAACTATTTACCCAAAAGCCTAGCAAGGCTTATCCGTAAGGTTAGGGAAGGGATCAGCATGAACCTTATCTACAGGGACATAGGTGACCTTCAACAAACTTGAGTTGACCCATGTCATGTTTGTCAAGGATAGATCTTGCCTATTGAACCTTGTGGACTTCTTTGATACTGACTCCAAAGACCTGAATGATAGATAACAGGACATACTACCTATATTCAGTTATCTTAGGACTTTGACAATATCCCCCATTCATGTCTCTTGGTGAAAATGTCCCGTCTGTGAAGTAAGCCACACAGTACTAGCTGGACAGACAACTAGCTCACCAACAGAACACACACTCTCAAAGTTGGGTACTGCACCTCCACCACACTAGACACTTACCAATGAAATACCCCAAGGATCTGTGCTGGGCCATCAACTGTGTGGAAACTACTTCCCTGAAGCACAGGCAATGGTAGACGTCCTGTGGTTTACCATGTTTGCAGATGATTGTTAATTGGGCACACTCATATAGATTCCCCAGTGATGGTAACATATTACAGAAGGGGCTGAAAGAGACAAATGATTGGTGCCAAACTCACAGACTGAACCTTACAGCAAACAATGCCTCATTGTCCCCTTTGGTAATGATGTGCCTCTGTTAATTATGATATGCATAGTACCCCTCACAGCTCAAGCACAGTGTTGTGAGAGTTGTGAACACATGTTCATAGCAATCTACACTTTCATCACTATGTGTCCATAATGGTGAGACAGACATTCTGTATTGCACACCTTATACATATGGACAGCACATCCAATACCAGGAAGGTTATAGCTCTGGTGTACTTCATCCTTATCAGACCACTAATTAAGTACAAGGCCCCTTCTGTCTTAAAATCACCAGACAACTGCAGCAATTGGAGGAAAAATAGAGGTTTGTGACTGGGAGAATGTAGGTCCTCCAAGCATCACATACATGGAAAGACTAAAAGGCCTGCCACTGTAATCAGCATCCTGCAAGCTTCTGAGAGGTAACATATGCCTGACCTACAGAGAAGTCTCAGATCCTGCCCTACTGGAAATGCTGGACACATAGCTGGCCTTAGTCATAGGCCAACTAGGTGGCCGCCTAGGGAGCCACTCTAGTAGGGGTACTTTTCCAGTATTATTTGGTGTAGGTAGACCAGGATGGGGGCAGCAGGTGGTGTGGTGGGGGGTGCCGTGGAGCCCTTTTGCCTAGGGCAGCAGTTGACCTAAGGCCGCTCCTAGCTGGACATCTGCAAATCAAATAAGACAGGAATAACATGGACCAAGGCTCTCAACCTTGGCTGTGACATAAGGAGAACATGCTGAAGAGACAGATATATCCCCCAGTGACTCACACTCCTCTGTAATAAGCTCCAACTGCATGTGAAGCAGTGTTCCTCAATGATCCTGTTCAAGCATGACCTTCACTACTAGGTGGGTGATTGTAAAGTCACCTCTGTGGTGGCACCTATGTCCCTCATAGACAGGTCCAGTTGTTGATGCTCACAAAATCACTCTGCTAACAATAACTACATAAATATGCTTAACAAGGGTACTTGCATTTTTACACAGCTAGGCTTCTATTGCCTCATGTATAGTGATAACCACGTACTACTAAAACTTACAAATACAGTATGTGAGAGATGCAACTATACAATGAATCTAGAATAAATGCTCTCTCTCTCTCTCTCTCAGGTAACAACAAACCAGATATCAAACAGATTGTCAGCACACACACTTCACATCCTCAGCAAACCAAGTGCACAACACATAAACCCACATACTCAGGGGTACTCATTAGAAGCTTACCAAAAGAGCAGAGACCTCACAAATACAAACTTTCTGCGCACATTACAGTCCCAACAGAACCCACTACACATACAAACAAATGTATGAGTGTCTCACCCATTAAGCCTATAAGGCAAAACATCTCAAAACCAATGTCTTGGTCATAGGTGAATCCACAGAGGGAGACACACAGATGTTCCCCTCACCAGGTTGTACAAGAAGAAAATCACAGTCATCTGCCTGCCAGGTGTCAGGATAATGCACGCACTCAAGTCTCTCAACATCAAACACAGTTACACATCCGTCATACTCCATGTTGGAGTAAATGACTTGAGATGTACCTCACTGAACTATATGTAGAGAGATATGACTGAGCTCTCAGATTATGTGTCCCAGACAGGTATGTCCATAGCCCTAAGCAGCATTCTGGCTTCACCCAGGATGATGCCTCAATGCAAACAAAAGAATTATTGACTTCAACAATTGGCTTAGCTACTGGTGTCAGTCCAGGGTGATCCATTATTTGTCAGCCTGGGATGATATGGTCGATCGACCAAACTACTTTGCCAGGGATGGTCTTCATCTGTCACCTCTTGCCTTTTGGTTACTGGCCAAGGTACTTGCTTTCCCCATAGTGCCTTTTTAAGCAATGTCATAAGAAAAAAATTCCTTACATAAAAATATCCTCAAAAGACTAACTCAGGTTATGCTGCTTAATGGTAGGAGTCTAAATCAGAAACCACACTCAATGGAGTCACTTATTACTTAAGAGGATGTTGATGTTTGTGCAGTCACAAAGACATGATTTAGGGCCACAGAGAGTACTCTGGCCATGAAAGGCTATAATGCCTTCCATACATTCAGGCCACAAAATGAACATGAAAGAACAAAAGGAGGAGATGTATCCATCTCCATAAAAGACAAACAAACCTTAAGACTAGTTAAGCAATAAAACTCCCTACAGTTACTCCAAGTCCAACTAACTGTATGAAAGACACCCCTACACATCACTGTTAGCTACAGGTCCACCAATATAAACCATCAAAACCACACAGTGCCTTCCTGGACCTACTTCAGTCACTCATAGTACAGCCAAACACCCTAGGCATAGGTGACTTTAACTATCTTTCCATCGAATGGGATATATATATGAGCTCAAACACACTTGCCCTAAGGTTCCTGCACATTGTAAACATGAATGCTCTGGAACAGTTAGCACCACCACAAGAGGCTCAAATGTCCTTGACCTAGTATTCACCAACATGGGAGATTGCTGCACCACACCATGTGTGAGACCCTCCCTGGTAAGGTCTGACCATAAATCAGTTATGTTCAATGCAACAATTTTACTTGACCCCCCCCCCCCCACCCCAGGATCCAAAAGGTTGAAAACGTTCTCCAAACAAACCTACTAAGTGATGGTATAAATACTTTCAGACCTCCTACCACCACTGACAGTAAAAACTCCTATACAGAGGTGTACACAAATGCTCTGTATAAACAGCTTTACAAGTATATAGACTTAGCCATACCAGAATGGATCAAAACTTGCTCACAAAAAACAAGCCACTCTGGTAGACATCTAGCATAAATAGATTATACAACAAGAGAAAAAAAATGATGCCCAATAATAAGAGGGAACAGTCTCAGCAGAAGAACACTCTCAATAGCTTGAACAAGCAAATTAGACATCTTGTAAAGTCCTCTAAAACTAATTACAAAACTAAATTAGCATACATAGCTAAGGATAATTACAAGGCATCCTTTATCTATGTCTGTAATGTAAAAGAGAAGGCCTATCTTTGCACTGAATTCATAGAGGATGGTACCCTCGGTACCCCCACCTGAGGACATTGCCAACATGTTAACAGACTGATTGTGCAAAAATTTCACACCCCTGTCTCCACCAATCATACCCTAAAGCATACCTGTCACCAGTTCTCTACCTATTATCTCCAAAGTACAGGTTATAACTGCACTTGTCAAAGCAAAAAACACAGCCTGTATGGGACCAGATAACATCCCAGACTGCTTACTAAACGGTCTAAAGCAAGAGTTAGTGGAACCACTAGGTAATGTCTTCAGCCATAGCCTAAGTATTGGCTTTGTCCCAGCAGAGTAGAAAACAGTAACCATAACTCCCTTGCACAGAGGAGGCCCCTCAACCTTCCCAGGGAACAATAGAACCATAAGCCTGACCAGCCTTGTCTGAAAGGACATGGAGTGAATTATCCTGGACCTTATCAACAAGTGCATAGGTGACCCTCAAACTCTTGACCTGACCCAGTTTGGCTTAATTAAGGGCAGATCATGCCTGCTAAACTTAGTGGAATTAGACCATGGACAATATGTTGCCATATTCATATCCTACGTCCATACCTCCCCATCCCCTTTCCAGGAGAAAAGCACCATGTTGCCTAAACTCATGTACAATAACTTGGTTCTCAGCATCGGTGAAGGGGGGTTTCTGTGGATTGACATGCCTGGGTGGCATACTCAGAAATGACCTAAAAGTTAACAAAAGTATAATACACATAAGTATCACATAACTACAAAATAACTGTTTCCAGATAAAACAGAAATGGAAGCCAGCCAATATTACCCACTGGAGAAACAAACAGTCTGCAGATGTGAAATACTTACAACAGGCAGGATGCAAAACAAGGACAGCAACAAGAGCAATATATCCTTATTTGTGCCATAACAGTGACTCACCTTTGTTCTCCCACCAAATGAACAGTCCATACTTTTTGTGTCATAATAGTAACTCATGTTTGCTCCCCCCATACCCACAAAAGAGCAGGCAAATTACAAATTTTCTAACAAAACATCATTGAAATGCTAAAAGTGCTACCAAAGGACCTGCCCCTGAAACATTTGTACATATTTATCACACAGCATTCCATCTGCATGTATTGGCAATTATGCATACCTCTGAAATGGCTTGACAAACATGTCCATGCCATCAGTACATTTCTAACTAATGCATACAGATAAAAGTATAAAAGCCTTTGCTTCACATTATTCTTAAATGCATTCCAGCATATGCAGTATGTAGGTGACAAAATGGAAGCATACCTTCTGAAGTTCAGTACTCCTCTGTACAGATATATCTTGAAGAAAAAGCATTTTTGCAGTCTTCCAAACATGTACAACTCTCCTCATCATCAGTTCACCTAGCTACATGGTTACCTTTTTATATGGGGTGTAGATTATTAATGGATTGCAACTGTGAGTGATTATGTTTTGGGAGAAGGAAAACACAACACCATTGCAGGCCAACTTACTTTTACTGGGTGAGTCAGGTTAGATCTAGAAAGTGTTAGATATAAGGTTGGATATGTAAGTAAGCAGCACACAATTCACAGGTTGTGTTCCTTAGCATCCAACCTGCTTTTCATGTGTTGCCAACTGCACGATATTACTTTCACTTAATATCCTTACACATTTTAAGGCCAATGATATTGATTGGGTTCCACAGTGTATGTCTCAGAGTACTGGTCAGATAACTGATGAATGAACAACAAACACAGAAAGGTAAGACAGATCTGTATATTTGCAGGCAATAATCATAACAGGCTGTGTGATTACTAAGTGCACTACATTCAAATATAATAAATATAATAAAATGTACAAATAGTTTATGGTTTAATAGTGTACATTCTGTTGCAGTCGGTTGTGTGAAGAATGAGTTCAGTAGCTGCAAAGTTGTTTCTGTGGCAAAGAGGGTTAGGGCCATCATTTTCTTGTGTGTATGTCATACATTGATTTTCCTCATTTCAACTATTTGCCACTTTTGATTTCCTTTTTTTCCTTTTCTGTCAGTTAATACAGCATAAGCAGCTGAAGTGCATGCTAATCAACCAAGCCAACATGGTGGAGCTATTCAACAAGCTATAAACCAGCCATGTAGACTCCATGCTGCTTTTTCCTGCAGATTTAAAAATGTTTGGAGTACAGATACAGAAGGTCTACACAGACAGAATGTTAGGGGCTACTGCTGCTTTAATCCATTTGCATGTGCTACAGACTGAAGCCAATGCTGATGCTCCTGCTAATAGGCCTAGACCGAGAAGGAGAAGAGTTTTCAGGACCTGTTTAACTTTTCACTACCTATATGACATGGAAATTGTAGAGCACTACAGGGTGGACAGGGACACACTACAGGAACTCTGTGACCTCTGTGGCCCTCAACTGAGAGCCAGAGCCAACTGAGGGAAACGTATGTGTAGCCCTTAGAATCTTAGCTACAGATACCTTTCAGAGACCAACAGGGGACACACTGGGGGTGTCACAAGCATCAGCATCCAGGATCCTCCACCAGTTCCTCAAACATGCCAGTGAACATATATATTTTCCCCATAGTTCTGAGGAGAGGGCTAGCAATATGCAAAAGTTCTATGGGGCAGAGCACTACCCTGAAGTACTGGGTGCCATAGATTGCATTCATACAGAAATTAAGGCACCACCTGGGGAACAGGGTAGGCTCTACTTTATCAGAAAGGGATACCACTCTATCATCTGCCAAATCATCTATAATGCCAAGGGAACCATCTTGAATGTGTGTGCTGGCAACCCTGGCAGTTACCACAGCTCTGACATCTGAAACACCTCCCAACTGTACCAGATGTTTGCTAGGGGGGATATCCCACAGGGGCATTTACTGGGAGGTGCAGGTTATGCACTGGAACCGTGGCTGATGACACCCATCTGAAATGCACACACACCTAGAGAAGAATGCCATAATGAGGCACACAGACTCAAATCAGAAATGTCATAGACCATGTGTTTCGGCTGCTGAAGTCATGGTTCCGGTGCCTAGATACTGGGGGAGCCCTTCAGTACAATCTACGGACATGTACAGAAATCTTCACAGTATGTGCTGTGCTATACAACATAATCTTGAGGAAGCAGCTGCAGCTGGATCAGCAAGGGGAAGGGACACACATCCCACCACCAGTGTCAAGGTCATCACAGCCACAGGCAGATGAGGAGTCAGAGGGGGAACCACCAGCTGCCGTGGGTGTAGGCAGACACAGGCATGCTCAGTATGCCCTTGCATTGACTAAGAGGCACACTCACTCACCACCTAGATGGTTAAAATCTTCCTCCTACTCACACATATAGTAAAATTGATGCTAGGCAACTCCCACATTCTTTACCTCCACATGTATTGGCTATGTACTGCTTGCATCAGACAGAGTCAGCCCTGAACTAACACTGTGGCAACTGCTGCATTTACAAGGCAAGTCCTGAACATGGAGTGTATTGTTTAATAATATTATGATGTATCCTTGTATTTCATCACTTGGTACATTAAGCCAGTAAAAGGTGGGAGATTTGTACAGAAATTACCTTAACATGTGACAGCAGAGACTCATTTGACTTATATGTGTCCATTACTAAGTAGCAGGCCTCAGGCATTAAAGATTCACACAGTCCTACCTCTCAAAAGTACTGATGCCCTTCGTTTAGCACCATACATTGTACTGGAAAATCATTAAAGAGAGAAGTTAGAAAGTAATGATACACATTGCAGTTTCTGACTTCACAACCCTCACAAGATCAAACAATAGACATGCTGCAAAACAAGGAGAGTAACAAGAGCAACATATTGTTTGTGCCATAACAGTAACTCACCTTTGCCCCACCAAAATAACAGTGTACCCTTGTTTGTGCCATACCAGTTATTCACTTTTGCTTCCCCTAAAAGAGCAGTCTATGCTTGTTTGTACCATCCAACCTGCCCTTCAGTTGTGCCATAACAGTAACTCAACTTTACCCCACCACAAATGGTGTACCCTTGTATGCGCCATAACAGTATCTCATCTTGCCCTCCCAAAAGGACAGTCTATACTTGTTTGTGCCATCCAACCTGTCCTTCAGTTGTTGGCAATTGCATATCGTATTATTTCCAGTTAATATCCTCACACAGCTGGTTATGTGAAGAATGTGTTCAGTTCTTTGCTGCGAAGCTGTTTCATTAGCAAAGAGGGTTAAGGTCAATATTTTCTTGTGAGTATGTCATACATTGATTTTCTTCATTTCAACTACTTGCCCTTTTTTTTCTCCTTTTTTTCCTTTTCTGTCTTTGTTTGTATAATGTCTGTTTTGGCAAGTATTTGCCTGACAACCACAAATAGAAATCGGATACATTCAATTAATGCCATTGATGTCATGTAGCTAGTCCTGTGGCAGCAGGTGTTAAGTGTAGAGCTGGAGTACAGATGGTCCTGAGTTCTAGTACAGGGTGTGCAACCTTTGTTTTACTGTTGTGACATTGCAGTTTATAGCAATGAACTGCAGCACAGAAGTGTTTTTCAACATTCTTGTGACAACAGGTGTAGGACTGCCATACACTTGGTCATGGGTTTGAATACAGCATATTCTATACACTTTTACTTTTGCCCCAATTCCCATTATGTATTATCACATTATTATCAAATGTATGATTGTGGGTATACGGTGCACTATATTCCTGCAAGTATATTTCTGCTATCTGGACTGGCATGGTCTTCACATTTGCCTAACACACACACACACACACACACACACACACACACACACACACACACCTTTACATACAATAACCCAAATAATTGCAGCTCCAATTATGTAATTTCGTACTGCTTGCCACTGTTGGGCACTGCTTACCATCATGCAAATGCTGGGATCAAGGGTGCACACTGCCGAGCACTGAGAGCAGTGGCAGAGGTGGTGAGTTTATCACCCACGCCAAGTTAGAAGGGATGACACATAGGATTGTGCACTGCACTGAACTGTTGGTGCACACCTAAGCCAGCTGAAAAGGCTGCTCTACCTCATTTTACGTAGTACCAGGAGCAGGAGAAGCAGACGTCAAGAGCTCCAGCCCATGGCGGAGTGAGGTAATAGTGATGACAGTGCTATGGATGAGGACTCAGTACTCACTGTCACCCAGCTTGACAAGCATGGGTCCTGAATGTCCCCACCATCACCCCATCCATGGTGTCCACCAACCTCTTGTGTCCATCACCATTCCTGTCTCTTGTCTTGTTTGTCTTGTCTGTCTGCAATTGCTTCCTCACCTATCCAACTTACCAGACCCAAACATACCTACATTCTTCTCTCTCTCAAAAAAAAAAAAAAAAATGGGCACCTGTCCCACAAAAAAAAATTGTCCCATACATAGGTCTCCATTTCACACCCGTGTTCTTGAAACACTTGATTCGGTCTGATTGGCTATACAACATGACTATGTTGTGGTCACCCATCTCTGCAGGTGACTGTCCAAATTCAGTTAATATTCTATATATATTATCATTTTTTTTTCTTTTAAAGAAATGGATAGCTATGGTTATTTCCTATCTCCCTCCCGCACATTCCTGTATGCTTTCCATTTGTACTTCCCTCTGCTTGCATCCCATTTCACCACTGTCAGTCTTCCTCATTTCTTTTCTTTAATGCATTATTATGTGATGGTGAACATCACACACCAACATGCAGCAACAGTAATATGAAAGTAGTTAAAAGTATTAGATACAGTTGTATTTGAACCCAGTATCATCTGGCCTCAAAAAGGAATGTGTCACTACAATAACAGCATTAACACGTGCTGCCACAGAGTCAGTTAAGTAGCAGGTATATTCCAGAGATTCAATACTAACTGTCAGACTTTAACAATGCTGCCACTGGAATAGTTACATGGCATTCCCTTATGTACTAATCATTCTTAAGGTTTCCCTTTTGTCCGCTGTGCAACACCATGCAAATGAGATAAGCACAGCTAAATCTACCATTCATTCTTCCATTTCCTGTGATTGCACTAGGCACTGCATCAAACAATGGCCACAAAATAATAAAATAAAATAATAAAAAACTTACAGAGAAAACACAATTTGCCAACAAATGAAGAGAAGGTTAGATGTTAATGAAACAGAACCTGTGAATTGTGCACTGCTTACTTGCATTTCCAACCTTGACAGACATACATGTAACACATTTTAACTCTAACCTGATACACCCACCTGATGTGCTAATTTCATAGTTGCCTTCCATTAAACACAAACACTGAGGGAGTGCCTGCACTATGTTTACATATGCTATACGGAGCCAAGGATTTGGGATTCACCAATTCTAATGAGTTCACACCTCATTTGCATCTTCACCATGCTAACAGCCCTGAATCTACACCAGACGGCAACCATGTAGCTAGGGAAACTTAAGGGGAGCTGAATTGTTTATGTGTTGAACACAAAAGAGAAGATATTACTTTAGGATATATCTACACAATGGACTACTGATTTTGAGGAGATATGCCTGCATTTCATCAGCTACATACGGTATAAGCTGACATGTAACTATGAATACTCTCTTTAATGGTTTTTATATTTATTTTGATTAGCACACACTTATACACTTTTATATGTCCATGTTAGTTGGAGCATTTCTCCCCGGGCCTCCGCTGAAAACAGGCTCTGTGGAACCTAGTCGAACTTTCCCGGTCAACAAATGATAAATAAATAAATAAATAAAATAAAATAAAATAGTTACAAGTGTACTGATGGCATGGGCAAGTTTGTCATTTCACAGGTATATATGATTGGCAATACCTTTACATGGAATACTCTGTATTAAATCTGTAGACGTTTCATAGACAGGTCATTTCATTGCACTTTTAGCATTTCATTGATGCTTTCTTACCCAAATGTATCATTTGCCTGTTCATTTGGGGGTGGGGGAGCAAAGCTGCATTTCTGTTATGCCACAAAAAAGGATATATTGTGATTGTTACTCTCGTTTTATTGCATCCAGGCTATCTAACTGAAATATGTCTCTGCTCTAAGATGTTAAGGTCAGTTCTGTACAAATCTCCCACGTTTTACTTATATTCTGCCTGTGTAGACTCCTTTTCATCACTGTATTAGCTATAAAGCAACCATTTAGAATCTGTGTAGGCTTTTGCTACAAATTCCAAAACTTTTGGAATACAGCCATGGAAAGGATTGCTTAATTAGCATAAAATTCAGCTGCTCATGCAGTAATTAGCATGCCACAGTGTTTACCTTGTTTGCTCGGTGGTGTGTGCCGCTACATGGCACTTACTGAACCCAAACGTTTCAGCGGCCATGGTGAAAAATGACAAGGTATACTTTATTGAATCCGCCTGCATATATACAATATTTAACGAGTTCCTGTTGCAAGTCCAGAGACTGTGGATGAGATCCTCTGAACTAGGAGATGGAAAGTTCAAATCTGTTAAATATATACTAAACCCAATGTTATGTTATCTTGGAGTATTCTCCTTAACTCAAAGTTCACCAGTCTCAGAGTTAATGTATGCATGTAGCATGGATGTGTGGTGTGGCCCCTACATCACAAGGTGCTTTGAGGTTCTACAAAATGTTTTAATTGACATTGCAAGGAGTCATTGGATTTCCTTGACAAGTAATTGCTTATACTTTTTTGCATTTCAGGGTCTGGCAGTTACAAATCTTTGACTTCCAATACAGAGTTGTGTTTAAGTTTTCATATAAATAATTATGCAGAGTGTATTAGGACCTGTATTTTATATTCAAACTATCAAGTGCACCTGTATCTAAAAAGGTGAACAGTGTTCAGTGTTAGAAAATCACTCATCTGCTACACTAGCACACAATCAGTTGTAAGAACACTCTTTTTGCTCCAGAGAAGACATGATATATTATCTGCTTGTGGCATTTTACTGTAAATTCACTAAAAAAAGCTGGTTGGGTTTGTTTTCTTTATACAGTATGCCATTTTTGCAGAGTCATATCAATTACAAAACAACTCTGCACACTTGATTTTATATAAGCATTGCTAAATATATTCATGCAACCTCTGTCCACCTTAAATGGCACAATCTTCTCTATACACTGAGAATTCAGCATACACAGAGTAAACTGTTCAATGGTTAAATGCATTTCTCTTTCAGAAAGCAAATTAAGATGTTTTTTAAAAGACCTAGGCTTTTATCACCTGACAGGATTTCCATTTTCTCCACAAATAAAGAAGCATTTCAGGATGGCATATACAAATACAGCTATATAAATTCATAGAAGTTGTATTAAGGAATGGTACCATCTCATTAGTTTTCCTTTCACCTTAACATCCTTCTCTGATGTTAATATTACATGCATATTTTGACCATTAAAGTTTTTCAGTTGTAATTAAAATGTGTCACTTCAATCCTGCCTGTTATCCTTCAATTAACTCCTTTAATTAAAAACTGCCCTTGCTTGGAAAACATTCACTCTGCCCCACTCACAGAGCGTGTAAGCTTACCACCAGCCAGTGGTTGTTTACAATAGGATCTAATTTGTGCAATTTATATAATCAGTTTCTTATGCATAATAATTAGTCACTGGTTTGTTTTTGTAGTGTTTGTCATTGCTTTGAATGACAGAACTTTTAAAATGAAATTACCATTTCTTAGGGCTTCATCTTTACCTGACTTCAGTCAGTGCTGACTACCATAACAAGAAAAATAAACTTTTCAGATTTATTGCCCTTTACTTTTCATGAGCCAGTCATGCTAACAGCTTTGAAGTTCTAGAAGTAAAGTAGTTTCTTCTAAGGAAGCTTCATAACCGCACTTATTTTATAGCTTATCAGTCTCTTACATGTATATAGTGCCAGTGTATACCAAAAAAAATAAAACCCTGTGTCTAACTAGACACAACTTTTGTCCCACAAAGAGATAATATGGAAGAAATGTTGGAACACAGTGGTCTGTAAGAGGATGATACAGGTGAAATAGGCATGCATCCCTCTAAATGTAGCTCTGTAGAGTTCTTGTTCTCTCTCTCTCTCTCTCTCTCTCTCTCTCTCTCTCTCTCTCTCTCCCAGGCATAGATGGTTCTTCTTAAAGATGCATTACCACTTTGCATTAAGGAAAGACTCAAAACCTTCAAATGAAGCCTTAGGGAGCAGAATTAAATGAGACGTAAATATTTAGCCTAGACAAGGTATACTTTATTGAATCCGCCTGCATATATACAATATTTAACGAGTTCCTGTTGCAAGTCCAGAGACTAGAAAACTAGATTTCAGACAGTTAAAGTGTGTAGCATTTATTATAACTGGAAAACAAGGACTCGATCCTCAGTTGCACACGGTAAGATGCTTGATATCATGGTCCATGGGGGGAAAATAATGTGATTGTGGAGTCAAAGAAGATCATGAGGAGGATGAAGGACCATAGATAGACCCAAGATAAGCATCACTTACAGGAAAATTCAAAGAAGTGCTGTTTGCCTCCATTGTATCAGTTGTGACAGTATATTCTGCATCTCAGCATTCAACAGTTGGTTAAGCAGCTCGTAGAGAACACAGGATTTAGGCTTCAAAGAGGATGGGGGATCTGCATGGAAGTATATAGGCATGTTTTGGTATAACAGGCTGCAGCGCACTGGGAGGTTAACTGGGCTCCTAGGTGAAAGGATTAAGGGTCTCAATAGCAAACATTTCAATATCCATAAACTAATCACAGAAAAACATCAGGGATTCCGGAGTTCTCCCTAAAATAAACTCTGAGAATTAGACCCAGTATATAGGCTCACAGTTAGCACAAAGAACTAAGGCAATGAGCTATTAATGAAATACTTCCTGTGATAGAGGCTTTGACTCCCACAGCCTTGCTTTCTGTGTGGCCTTGAGCAAGTCATTTAAGCAGACCATGTTTTGGGGAATTGGGAATCAGGGCTAGGGTCTTCAGTGGTCTCCTGGACTGCTTGCCTAGTTATTATGTATGATTCTGTAAGTTGTCAGTAAGAAAAAGATGAAAGCAATATAGGCTTAAATGAAGTGGAAAGGGGCACATTGATAGAAAAATGGAAAGTGATGAATCAGAATGTAGACATTTTAAATGAATAGGCAACATATCAAATAAATAGTCAACTAAAAAAGAAGAAGGAAATGCTGTGATGTTCAAACATTGTGGCATAGATCTTGCCTCCCCCATAGTGCCTTTTTTTTTTTAGGCAATGCCATGAGGTCAAAACTACTAACATGAAAATTTCATCAAAATGCAAACTAAAGGTCATGCTGCTAAATGCCAGGAGTCTAAACATGAAACTGCACTCATTGCAAGCATTCTTAAGCCTGGAAGAGGCTGACATTTGTGCAGTCACAAAACTTGGTTCAAAGCTGCGGAGAGCACCCCAGCCAGACCAGGTTACTCATTCCATCATGCATTCAGACTCCAAACCATGGGCAGCAAAGCAAAAGGAGGTGGAGTTGCAATATATATTAAAGACATATACACCTCCAGGCTGGTCAAACCGTATGACACACTAGAGACACTCCAGGTGCAGTTAACCATTGACAGGACCCCTATTCAAATCATAGCTAGCTACAGGCCCTCAACTTTGACTCAAGATGCCCACTCCACCTGTCTGGACCTCTTCGAATCTATCAAGATTCAACCCTTTACCCTGATTCTGGATGACTAACTATCTAACCATAGATTGCATGAACTACTCAAGCCAAAATACAAATGCCCAGAGATTCCTCGATTTCGTCAATACAAATGCTTTGGACCAGCTGGTCGACACCCCCACAAGAGGTGATAATATCTTGGGAGTTGGTACTAACCTACATGAGTAACCACTGCAGCATCCCTACATCATCATCCTCCCTGGTAGGATCCAACCACAAAACTGTCACTTTTGATGTCAACCCCCCCCCCAGCTAGAGTCAAACAAAAAAACGTCTCCAAAGCTGATAACAACCTCCTGAGGGAAGGTATAAACAGCTTCACAGCCCCCTCCCCCTCCATAGGAACTGGCACATATGTCCAAACCTACACCAAAGTACTATAAGAACATTTATACAGCTGCATGGAATCAGGAATACCAGATAGGACAAAATCCTTCTCCTCATGGAAGAGTAAACCTGTCTGGTGGACATCTTCAATAAATAAACTCTATAATAAAAGGGAAAAAATTCTGTCCAGGACCAAGAGAGAGCAGGTGCCTAATTGGAAGCAATCTCTCCTTAGCCTGAACAAGCAAATAAGCACTAGTGAAATCCTCCACAGCAAATTTTGAGTCCAAACTGGCCACATCTACTAAAGACAATCATAAGACCTTCTTCACATATGTCCGCACTCTCAAAGGAAGCACTCAGATCTGCTCAGAACTGGTGGTCAAGGACACCACATACACAAATGCCATAGATATAGCCAACCTGCTGGCAGACAGGTTCAGTGAAAAGTTCACCCCTCTGTCCCCCCCATCAGTAAATCAGGACATCCCCAGCACCTGCCCGCCTTCCCTTATCTCTAGGGAGCAAGTCATCACTGCCCTCTCAAAGGCAAAAAATACAGCCTCAATGGGACCCGATAACATCCCAGGCTGCATCCTACATGAACTCAGGCAGGAACTTGCAGCACCATTAGGCACCCTATTTAACCAAAGCCTGAGTACTGGCTTCATCCTAGCTGAGTGGAGGACAGCCACTGCCCTTTGCACAAAGGTGGAGCATTCACCGATCCAGGAAATTATAGACCCATCAGCCTAACTAGCATGATCTGCAAGGCCATGGAATGGATTAACATGGAGGACCTCATTAACAAGGACATTGGCAACCTCCAAACACTAGATCCTACACAGTTTGGTTTTGTCAAGGGGAGGTCATGCCTGTTAAATTTGGTTGACTTCTTTGAGTCAGTCACCAACGTCATGGATGAGGGGAAGATGGTGTGCATGCCACCTACCTTGACCTGGCCAAAGCCTTCGATACTATTCACCACTCAGGTATAATAAACAAACTCTCTCAACTAGGCATCAATCCATATGTTACCAGATGAGTAGAAAACTGTCTCATTGATTGAATCCACCTAGTCAAAAACGAGTGGTGTACCCCAAGCATCGGTCTTGGGGGTTCTGTTGTTTGGGATACACTTCTGAGGTGCAGGCCAAAACCAGTGGGCTCTGGCTGACCAAGTTTGCAGATGACTGCAAGCTGGGCACTGTCATCAATTCTCCTAGTGACATGGGCATCCCCCAACAGGGTCTCACCCAAACAAATTCCTGGTGCCAGAAACATGACCTCAAACTGAATGCCACAAAATGCATCATCATCCCCTTTGGGGAGAGTGATGTCCCCACAAATTATCACATTAATAACAAGGTCCTAAGCACACAATCAGTCGTGAGGAACTTGGGAACCCGGGTTGATATCAAACTGACTTTTGACCACCATATTGTCTCCATTGTACAGAACGCTTTCTACATGGTTCACCTCATTAGTAAGGGTATTTCATCCAGGGACAAGGAGGTCATAACATCCCTGTATTCTTCCCTTATAAGACCCATTATTGAGTACAATGCCCCTTTCGGCATGTACCTCACAAACCACATACAGCAGCTGGAGAGACCACATAGGTTCATCATCAAGAGACTCCAGGGCCTCAAACATCTACCCGACACAGATAAGCTAAAAGGCCTATACCTCTACTCAGTCTAATACAGACTCCTCAGAGGTGACCTTTGTCTGGCATACAAAGCAATCTCAGACCCCAACTTGATGGGACTGATGCATATCCGCAAATCAAGCTCCACTCAAGTAACCTGCACACGTGACCTCAACCTGGTCTGTGACATCAATAGGACTTGTTTGTGGGACAGATTTGTGTCCCAGAGACTCACCTTCTATGGAATAGACTCCCTCTCCATGTCAAGCAGAATATCTCATTAACTCTTTGTGTAACCTGGATAACTGGATGGGGAACAGAAAATACACCCCTGCAATTCCACCTGTGTCCTTGCTAGACAGGGTCATTGGTGCTGACTTGTCAGAACATGGGCTAAATTCTAGACTAGACTTGTAAGGGCCTTAGGGCCAATAGCTTAGTAACTTCTTATGATCCTATGTACTGCCATACAGCATTTGAAAATATAAGAATAGTAAAGTCTTGTAGAAGTTGGAACATAAAAACATTACAGATAGAGAGCGAAAAAAAGTAAAACAAATAGTGTAGCTAAGTATAATAGTAGGATAGTTGATTGTACACAAGACAAATAAACTGTAATTTTAATTAAAAGTCTAGCAGTTGGCTTAGGGGATTAAGGAGCTGTTAACAAGCTGTTTCTTGTGGTACAGAGGTGCAAGGTTTGATTCTCTCAGCTTCCATTGCTTAACTATGTGACTGAGCAAGTCACTAGACACCACTTCTAGGCTAAGTCTGAAAATGATCTATGGAAATCAGTGCTGGAAAACAAATATAAATAAAATAGACCACTATGGAGTTTTAAAGGGAGTGCCTTTTCAATGAGGTCAAGCATTCCCATAATTGGGGAGTTATAGCCCCATGTATGTGGATGTAGGAAGCTTTGCTCCCCAAAGAAACCTAAATTTGGATATTTGACTACAATTATCTATTTTCAGCTGATATGGAAATTCAGCAATAGTAACTGAGAAAAATTCTACCAACCACCTAGGCGAGCCTCCAGATACAGCTTGTATTTTGAGCGCTTTCATTCTTTAATAGTAAAAACAAGAACTTCATCAGAAAATACATGTCAAATGAGAAAAGCAGTATTTTCTGCTGAAGCTCAAAATACAAGCTGTGTCTGGAGCCTTGGCAAGGTGGTTGGTAGAATTTTTCTCAGTTACTAGGTCTGGTTTGTGTTCTACTACACTTTTAGTGCTCTTGGAAATTCAGCAATTTTGCATGCGATCAGTCAATCTAGGCACAGTAAATAAAATAGATATCCATCAGAGAAAAAGACGGCAAACAAACACGTCCACTAAATTAAACATGTTGCTATGCATTCACAAATCAAGACAGAGATGATTTACCAAATCTAGCCATTAGAAGTATCCGGCATTAGAGGATACTTGCAGTCCTAAGGAAATGGAACACAAAATAATGGTGTACAAGGCAATTGATTCTTATGAGAGTCACCTTAGAATTATTAGCAAAGTAGAAGGGAAACTTCAGAAAGTCCAAGTGGATATTGTATTTCAGAAAAAAAAGATTTATGAAAACAAGTAGCAACAGATTCAAGATATGAGGTGGGAGATACAAAAAAAGGCTTATTTCACACAAAGGGTTCTAGACTATGGAAACACATTCCTGAAGAGATATTATGGTGAAACGTAGACACAAAACTCACTATAGCATGGAAAATGTATAAGGCCATCCTTAATGGGCTTGGGGTGAGATTAGGGTTTTAAATAGCATTTTTGTACTTTTCTTCCTGAAAGAACAATGAGAACAAAAGCTGCTAGCACACTGCTGCAATGCAGATGCCTCTATTCAAGCATTTTAATGCCTTTTTCTTTGACCATTGCTGTTTAGTGTCTTCATAAACAAAATATGCATAGCTCATGCTACTACTCAAGTCAGAGTGGTTAAAGGTGTTCTGGTGGTATGGAGATCCACCTACATCACTAACAAAACATGCTATGACCTTCCTAAGATGACAGCATGGTTTGCCTCTAGTCAGCTGATCATTTACATTAATGAAACCAAATCAGTACAGCTCAGTATGCCTGAGCAAACTGGGCTGTCCGAGTACTAAACGGCTCTTCCGTGGGAAAAGTATTTATCTTCAAGTAGTTACACTTCTAGAAGGTGGCTGCCTTGTCCATGGAAGTTCTTCTAGAGACATTAATGATCAAGATCAGGAAACAATTCAGCATCTGCTGAATCCAAACTAGTCATTAGAAGCAGTGTATTTAATTCCTCAGGTTGCATACATTGTACCTCAAATCTGAAGTGCATCCCAAATAAAATCTGCAAGCTCTTCCTCATTGAAGCCAATAGACAGCACCACTGCAATGCCCATAATGGAGTAAGATGGTACCCTGTCAAAGAAAGGGCTGACCTGGCCATCTGTGCAGTTGTCTTTGTTGCAGAGTTTGAATTTACAACCCTCCCACGATATGTAAACTGACAGCAACAGTCCAACACTGATGTTTCCCTTCTACTGAGATTAATGCAACCGAGTTTGTGTACCTTCAAGACAAATGCCTCCAAGGAGGTACAAACTTTTAAGATTTCCATCATCCTGGGATAACTTTCTAAATGTAGCATTTAAGCTATTTCCGGCCCTGACTATACCTACAATCCACATTCGTCCCTTTTCTTCTGCATTATAGAAGTTTACAGATAGATTGCTTGTTGCTACTGTATTCTGTTTTCTCTTTAGGGGCAAACACATTACCATCTATCATTTTTGATGTCAAACTTTTTTTAAACAAGCATCTTTTTAATGCATTTTTTTAATAATAAAAGTGTATACACATGTGGTTCAGATGTACAATAAACTTGCACATTAGACATCACAGAAGATAAGAATCAGAGGCCTTCTACCTTCTTAGTTAATACACATTTTTACAATAAGTAATGCTTTCAGCCTTCATCAAAATGCTCATCTATGCTCTAAGGTGAAATGTGTTTATTTTATTTATTTATTTATTTCCACAAATCGTTGTGGACTGAAGTCAATAAATAATGACAGACATTTGAGTTTCAGACTTCATATCTTTCAGAAAATACTTGCTTACACAAACCTATTATTCTAGCAACTTAAGTTTTTAGAACTAATATTTCAAATCTGTTTCTAATTTTGGGCCTATGAATCCCCATTACTTTTTGGCTTTGTTCATTGCTGTAAGAGGTTGAGAGGTATGCAATAGATGCATATTTACAAATGTCAGCTTATAAAGAAATAATAAAAATAAATAGTAGGAAAACCAATGTTTTCATTCCATACCTTTTTTATATGACTCTCCCCTTAACATTTTAATAAGCAAGGTATCATCCTTTTTTCCTCTTTACAATAATCCCCTCCAAACTTATGGTCCCAAGCAGTTCATTGTCTCTGAAAAAGCTCCATTATGATTAGCCAAACATGGTAACATTATCATAAACCGTATATATGCTTAAACATATGAAACAGTCCAAGCAATATATGTGCAACATAATAGCTAACAGAGCTCAATCAGTACATAACATATGCTCTTATATTATTTGACCAGAACATTAAGTCTTGTTATATTGCTGGAAGAGTCAAAGGTAAGAATGAGACTTGTGAACTTATGGAGTAAGGTGATTTCTTCCTAATTCACAAGGCTAAGTAATATTGGAGTTAGCATTTATAGGCACAAGACAGTATGGAAAGGGTGCACAGGGGGATTTGCCACCTGCAAAATACCTTTATTATTTTTGTAAAACCTATTATTTGAGTAATCAGTGTCTTGTTTCACAGTTTTGAAGTTCAGTAATTTAGAGTTAGGTAAACTGCCTCACTGCAGGGTACATAGTCTATCACTCATCAGAACAAATTTTCTGTCCAGCTGCAAGAACTAAACAGGCAGTACCAAGGAGTATCATCTCAATACAGAGATTTATTTAATGCATTGTTCTTGTGGCCCATCTGCTTCATTGCCAAGGGCTTGCAATAACTCCAGCACTGTCATGGCAAAAGCATTCCTACAGACACCTCTTTTCACCTCATGGTCTGCAGTCAGTCTATCCAATCACCAATAGGGGATGCTGACATTGTCACTTTTCTGACCTCTGAACCAGAAAATCAGCACTTAACCCCCCATCCCCTATCCAAGATTGACTGTTTAAGACCTGGAAACTATTCAAACCTAGTTTAATATTTGCCAAGATACAGAGCCTGCTGCCTATCCAGTGACTAAATTATTTTAAAAATATTCAAACCAGCTTAGTCTGGCACCTGTCTGCAGGAAAAAATACAGAAAGTATCTGGTATACCAAAACTACAACTTTAATAATTTTGTTTGTACATACCGAAGGTTCTGGTGCTGTCATATGTACATAAAATAATCACTGGTAGCAGCACAGGGAAAGAGATTACTGAAGAGAAGGAACTCTGGATAGGAGGGTATCATGTTTCCATGGCTACAACAAAAGCTACTACTACCCCACAATCAGTGGCTGCAGAATCAGTATAAGAGGAGTCGGGGTGAGAGAGTGTCAGCCACAAGGCCACAAAGTAAAATGGCACCACAACACAGAGAGGCAGAGGCCACACCCAGTATACATGCCCACCTCTATTTCTCATTTTAAAATATAAAAGAATGCACTGGCAATGTGGAGGCAGACGGGACAATTCTATAAAAGCAGCAGCAGCAGTGATGTATTGTAGAGTATGTGGGAACTTATGGAAGTCCCATATCTTTTTTGGTGGAACAAATACTTAATAAACATTTTGTAAACTAATATATAGAGGTTCAACCTAGAAAGGTCATGGGGTGAGCCCCCCCAAAATATGTTTATATAACTTATACTAAAATATGTGACATTTTGTAATTATCATTTTGTGGATTGATGTGTATTAGTGAACTGTGTCACTGGAGGTACAATAGGTGTTTTGTCTTCAATATACTTAATGCAAATGTTGAAAAATGAAAATGGGCTTATGAATATTTAGATTCATAAAATATAATGCCTGATCTGAATGAGGAAGGAAAGCATAAAGCACTGAACAACTTACCATCAACCCAAGTTGGACAGAATAAAAATGAAATATAAGTTATTACCTGCAGCTCTTACCCTTTGGTATCCAAATACATCAATTAAGAAAGAAGCATTAGGTGGTGGGTATCTGTTAACTGACTGGAGCAGGATATTACAAAAGTGAAAAAATGTACCAAAGTAGGCTACATAGCAAAAACCTGCCCTTCACTCGCCACTCACACTACACTCATCCATACGTTTTTTACTGTTAAGGTCAATATATTCTTAGTTATCCTGAACTCCATAACAAAGAACAGCAAGGGTGCAAAATTTGCCAACAGACTGTACACCAGAAGTCAGATTCAGAATCTTTGTGTTGGAGCTCTGTGGCCAGAATATCAAGCTTCAACACCTCCATAAAATGTATCTTTGCATTTCAGAAAGAGGGCTCATAGCTAAGTCCTTCTGAACAGTTAATGAAGCAGTTTTTTGCATAGCAGAAAGCCATAAGATGACTTACGGGAGCAAACTGCAACCCACTCATCTCATAACATCTGATTGTTGCAGTGAAATCCAGAGAAATGGGATTGCCCTCACTGATCAGGTCACTAAATGGTCTGGTATTCTTTTGAATGTTGTCTAAATGAAACAAAGGAAAATTAAATGCACAATTTGCTGTAACTACAAATTGCATATTTTAGTGACAAGTGTGTAACAGTTCTGCCTCTCTTCAGTTTTTTTTTTAATTACAATCCATCATATTACCTTATACTTGGGTTCAGTTGCCCATGTGACAAAGCATAAGGTTTTCTGAATCAAGTCGAAAATCCTTCCTGATAAAGATTAAGTCAATATTATGAAGTTTAGCTTTCAGTCACTTTGGGCAGTCTTGATGTGTGCTAGTTGAATAAAATAAAACAGATTGGCAGCTGTCAAATTAAGATTAGTGGTTTTGCATTGATAAGCCCCTGCAGAAAAGAAGAGTCTCTACATGACAGCTCAGTTATTTCCAGGATAACAAACCATAATTTCAAATTAACTTCATATAGTACATAAATCCATGAAGCACTGAATTATGCTTACTTAACCTAGATTTTTTTTTTTTTGGGGGGGGGGATAGCAGAGGTGCTACAGAAAAGTAATGGAGCTACCTGATATGCAAACATCCATTCTGAGGGTATAATACAATCACAAAATGAAAGCAGGCATGGATTCCAGCACATGGGAATGACAAATCCATTCCCAGGCTTTGTGAGCAATTTGCAATAAAACATAACAGAATGTCTAGTCTCTTTTCCTGTGATTTCCAGGTCAACTACT
>NC_056741.1:1620764266-1620851766 GCF_019279795.1 Protopterus annectens
TAGTGTTATATCTGTGGAAAACCGAAAGTATTGTAATAATGTAAGAAATACATCTTTGCTAGAAGTTATAGGGATTTTTTTTCTAACTAATGAGTCTTGCTTCATCTAGACTTTTTACAGCATCTAATTACATATTTCACTAATACAAAACAAAGCTATATCAGACTTTACTTCATCTAGTGTTACTGCTGACCTCCCAATAACAGATACAGCTGTTTCTTCCTTTTCTTACTCGTTCTGAGTCTTATGAGTGGCTTCGCCTGTAGTGAATATCATTGTCCCATGAGTCTGTGTACATACGAACTGCCAGAATCAAGGATTTGCTATCAGCTGTTAATTAAATTGTAGGCACAATGTTTCCCCAATGTATGTGCAATGCAGCTGCTGGTAGAATGGAGCAGAAAGCTGGGTTTCAGGTGGTTATGATTAATTGGTCAGTCTCAGCTGATTCGCCTAAATAACAGTGGCATTTAATAAGACCCTGTGTGCAGCTGGGGTTAAATTGCTTAGAATGTAGTTACGCTATCTGCTGCCTATATTGCAATCAAAAATATACAAGCAAAATCTTTTTTCAAGTGCATTCAAAGATTAGCAGTTTTATAAATATATAACACACTAAAACTCACTTTTCAATTCAACTGTCAACACAGTTAGTAAATATGACTTCTCTTACATTTCTTTGTTCTGCTACTGGGGAAGATATTGTAGCATTTAAGCTGTATTAATCTTAACTGCTTTTATAGTGCAGTTTTCTGTTCTCTTTTATATAAATTCTCCATGCTAGGCACTTTCTTATGCATGCCAACTGAAACTGCAGTATGTCAGTTCATGCCTGGTATCTCAGTATGTCACCTAGATAGCTATCTGCTGTTATGATGTAGGCTCAACACTATTCTTGTCTTGAAATTGATCCAGAATTCATTCTAATTTACTGATTTTCTTTATGAAGTTATAGCTGTGCATAGGCACAGTAACTAATAAATCGTTTAATTATATTTTTATTGCCTATTGAGGTAGACATGGGGTGCCCACCTGCATTGTTAGTAACCTGGGCTCAGTTCAGAGTCCTGAGTCAGGGTGGAGAAGAACAAAACAGTTGATACCTTGTTCCTTTTTGGTAGTGCTGGCTATCCACCTTGCAGGAGAACCCTTATGGAGACCAAGGGCTTTTCCTGGGCAGAGAGGGAATTTAGCAACCAAAATCATTATCAGACTGGTCTGACAGCATGTCTTTAAGTGAAGAGATGGCATAATGAAACAGAGGGTACAGAACCATAAAGCCAATGGCATATTAGTGAAAAGGCAGTTAAGCCATAAAGAAAACTTCCTCCCCTAATGCTGATATAGCAGCCTTGATTTCCACATAATGTTTTGACTCATACCCACCATCATCATCAACAACAGTAATTTGAATTTCTTTTCCTTTACAGGAGGCCTCAGTCCTCTGGCCTACTTTGGAATTTACAGCAATAGTTAAAAGGAAGGACACAGACAGAGAGAGAGAGACAGAGAGAGAGAGAGAGAGAGAGAGAGAGAAAAGGAGATCAAGTGACATGTGGAGTAAAGAAAAAGGATTGTTTATCACTAACTATATAGGTTCCTCTCTTTGCAGAGTTTTTATTGTTAAAATAATGAACTTCTGCCTCTCTGTTATGATTTTGAAGGGTTTCATTGTGTTAATAACTGGTAGAAGTTTATTTTCTCCAGTGTAGCTCTTGGTGAGGATGTTCAGTTCTTGTACTATGGCATGTTTTTGGCAAGTTATATTCTTTTTGTTTAACTTACCTGACCCTCTATAAAAGAGGTGGTCCTGGTATGCCAAGTGAGACCAACTTAGCTTCTAAAGCCTGAACAGTATAGACTGAAACAGGAAACAAAAGATGAAAACTCCAATCACAGCAATGGCCAAAGGCACTGAATCCCTAATAAAGCTAAATAAGAGAAAAGTAGTACAACAAAGCAACAGAATGGTTGTGGAAATGGGCAAGACCCTATGCCCACATACCAGCCTACTAATATAATCTAATGCCACTGTCACACGACTTTAGAGAAAGGAAAAACATTTGGTGGGATTCAGTAAAGCTTACTTGTTGGTTTTCCACCATGTGTGCATCTCAGCGTGATGTGCACATGGACACGGAAACTTTTAAATTCAGTAAGTGTTGTGTAACTGTGTGCACCCCCGTGCAAACAAGGTAAACATTGTGGCATGCTAATTACTGAATAAGCAGCTGAATTGCATGCTAATCAACCATGGCAACACATTGCTTTATAGCTTGCTGAATAGCTCCAATCATGCAGACTCCATGATGATGTTCCCCCTGAATCCCAAAACTTTTGGAATACAGCCATGGAAAGGAGTCTACACGGACAGAATAAAAAGTAAAATGGACTTGTATAGAACTGACCTTAACATGTGACGGCAGTCTGGATACAACGAAAGGAGAGTAATAATAGCAACATAAATCCTTTTTTGTGCAGCAACACATAATTGAAGAATTTACAGTTATTGTATAGTTGGAAGTGTGGTATTTAAACCAACCACCTCTGACTAAAGTCAAATATTGTACTTGTGTTGTGCTACAGGCTGATGCATGCATAGTTGCTTTTACAGTTGGAATATGTATGTTCAATTTGATACAACTGTATAAAATACCAAACAAGCTATCTTTGTTTGTGCTACAGACTATTGCATGCATACTTGTTTTTGCAGTTGAGGTATGCATGCTCAGTTTGATAGAACTGTATAAAATACCAAAAAAAGCTATTTTTAACTTTGCATTCTACAATGACATTACTCTCCTGCTGCATATGTACCACATGCTTCTCTCGTCCTTGCCAATCTAGTGACATGGGTCCTAACATTGCACTCCCTCTCCATGGCAGCTGTGGAAAAAACAGAACAGAACAGAATGCCAGTATGAATACCAGTCGTGCCTATATTCAGCTTTTAAGCCTTACAAGTACTCTCTGTAGTTGATACTTGCACATCTGTGGGATGTTTTCCACATAAATTCCTCAATCCAAGCATTGAGGGTACCCCTCTTCCTCCTCCAGTCATTGTAGTGTTGGCTACATTGTTCACCAGTGCAGGGGATACCGGTGGCACTGGTCACAGCCTGGGCCAAATTATCCTAAGCCTCTAACTTGTACTGGGACCTAGAATACCCCCCCCCCCACAACAACCTTGCATGATGTTGTTTCACTAGGAGTCCAACAAAAATCTTGGACTCCTGGACACCCCATCTTTGAGCCCTAAATCTCACACCCTCTCCACGAACTCCTGCTATGTCTAAAATGGATCAAAAGCAATGGAGAATGGTGATTTCCCACCATTTCCAGTTATTGCATTTACTAATAGTGTGCACACTGTTTGAAATTGTTGTGCACTGTGCACCATAGCGCAAACATGGTACATGATGGTAAGTGGTGTGCAACAGTGGCAAGCAATGCAATTTCAAGGTTATTTGATATACAGGCAGTTGTGTATGTGTGTTTGACAAATATGAAAGTCATGGCAGTCCAAAGAGCGGAAATATACTTAAAGGAATATAGTATACAGTATGCCCACAGTCATACATTTGATAATAAATGTGATAGTACATAGATAAATAAAGAAATAACTGGCACAATATTGGTGTCTCAGCCCTCATACATATAATTAATATCAGATACACTATGTCAAGTGTTATAACTGAGAGTGACTATAATGGGAAGTGGAACAACAGTAAAAGTGAATGGAATATGCTGTATTTGAACCCAGGACCCAGTGCATGACAGTCATACACTAACACCTGTTGCCACAAGAGAGTTGAAATAGCTGTTCAAGTTTATGTTCATTGCTATAAACTGCAATGTCACAACAGTAAAACAAAGGTTGCACATGCTGTACTAGCATCCAGGGTCATCTGTATTCTAGCCCTACACTTACACCTGCTGCCACAGGCAATAGCACTGGTTTCTATTTTTGGCTGTCTACTTTCTGGCTGGTCAACTTATCCAGTCAAAAAAGGGAGAAATACTTGAAATGAAGAAAAGCAATCTATGACATACACAGTAGAAAATGTTAATACACATGAGATATTTCTACATAGGTTAGGATTTCAACCCTCACTCCAATGCACCTTCAGAAACCAGGATAGGTGCCTTATCCCACTTTGTCACATAAACAGATTTGTAGCAAATAACTGAAGTAATTCTTCCCACAACCACCTGCAACAGAATGTACACTGATATCAAACCATAAACTGTTATTTGTACATTTATTACATTTATTATATTTGGACATAGTGCACTCAGTGATCACACCACCTGTTATGGTCATTGCTTGCAAATATACAGCTCTGTCTTATCTTTCTGTGTTTCTAGGTCATTTATCAGTTATCTGACCAGTAATCTGACACATGCAGTGTCAAGCCATTCTATATCATTGGCCTTAAAATGTGTGAGGATATTAACTGGGAATAATATGAGATGCAGTTGCCAACAACTGAAGGGCAGATTCAATGGCACAAACAAGCATATAATGTTCTTTGGGGGCAAAGATGAGTTACTGTTGTGGCATACACAGGGGTACACTGTTCTTTTGAGGGTGAGAAACAAAGCTGAGTTACTGTTATGGCACAAACAAGCATAGACTGTTATTTTGGGGTGAGCAAAGGCAAGTTACTGTTATGGCACAAACAAGAATGGACTTTTTTGTGTGAGGAGAAAAGCTACCTTACTGCTATGGCACAAACAAGGATATGTTGCTCTTGTCACTCTCCTTATTTTTCACCTTGCCTGTTTGATCTTGTGAGGGTAGTGAAGTCAGAAACTGCAATGTGGATCATTACTTTCTAACTTCTCTCTAATGATTTTCTAGTACAAAAGTATGGTGCTAAACTGAGGACATGCAGTGATCATCATTATTTTTGAGAGGTATGACTGTGTGAATCTTTGATGCCTGAGGCCTACTACTTACTAAGGGACACACTGCCACATATAAGTCAAATAAGTCTCTGCTATCACATGTTATGGTAATTTCTGTACAAATCTCCCCCTTTTGCTTGCTCACTGAATCAAGTGATGAAATGTAAGGATATGCTATAATATTATTAAACAATACACTCCAGGTTCAGGAATTACCTTGTAAATGCAGCAGTTGCCACAATGTTACTTCACGGCTGACTCAGTCTGATGCAAGCAGTACGCAGCCAATACATGAGAAGGTAAAGGTTGTATGAGTTGCCTGACATCAATGTTAATATATGTATATGATAATCAGAAGATTTTAGACCCCTAGGTGATGAGTGAGTGTGCTGTGCATTGTCTCTTAGCCAATGCAAGGGAATACTGAGCATACCTATGTCTGCCTGCAGCCACAACAGGTGGTGGTTCCCCCTCTGACTCCTCATCTGCCTGTGAGTGTAGTGACCTTGGGATTGTTGGTGGGATGTGTGCACCTTCCCCTTGCTGATCCTGCTGCAGCTGTTCCCTCAGGATTATGTTGTATATCATGGCACATACTGTGAAGATTTCTGTACATGTCCATGGATCATACTGCAGGGCTTCCCCTGATATATCTAGACACCAGAACCATGACTTCAGCAGAACCAAACACACACTCTATGACATCTCTGGTTTCACAGTGTGCTTCATTGTAGCATTCTTCCATTAATGTGTGTGCATTTCTGATGGGTGTCATCAGCCACAGTTCCAGTGCATAGCCTGCATCCCCCAGTAAATGACCCTGTGGGATATCACCCTAGCAAACATCTGGTATAGTTGGGAGGAGTGCCAGATATGTGAGTCATGGTATCTGCCAGGGTTGCCAGCACACACATTCAAGATGATTCCCTTGGTATTACGCATGGCTTGGCAGTTGATAGAGTGTTAGCCCTTAATATTAATGTAGAGCCTACCTTTTTCCCCAGGTGGTGTCTTAATTTCTACATGAGTGCAATCTATGGCACCCAGTACGTGTGGGTAGTGTGCTACCTAGTAGAACTGTTGCATATTTCTGGCCCTCTCCTTAGAGCTACAGGGAAAATATATGTGCTCACTGGCATTTTGGAGTATTGCATCCAGGAATTGGAGGATCCTGGATGCTGAAGCCTATGACATGCCCATAATTCCCCTGTTTTTCTTTACAAGGTACCTGTAGCTAAGATTCTAAGGGGCTACACATACCTTAGTTTCCACTAGGATGGTTCCCCTCATTTGGCTCTGGCTCTGAGTTGAGAGATGCAGAGGTTGCAAAGTGTCTGTAGTGTGTCCCTGTCCACCCTGTAGTCCTCTACAATTTCCACATAATCTAGGCTGTGATAAGTTAAACATGGCCTGAAAACTCCTCGTCATCTTGTCCTAGGCCTATTGGCAGCAGCATTGGCTTCAGACTCTAACACATACAAATGGATTAAAGCAGCAGCAGGGCAGCCCTAACATTCTGTCTGTGTAGACTTTCCATGTCTGTACTCCAAACGTTTTGACATCTGCAGGAAAAACCAGCATGGGGTCTACATGGATGCGTTATAACTTACTGAATAGTTCCATCATGTTGGATTGGTTGATTAGCATGCAATTCAGCTGCTTATGCTGTAATTAACATCTATGAAACACAAAGACAGATGCAATCCATTAATCTACACCATTATAAAAAGGCAAATATGTAGTTAGTCAAACAGATGGTGAGGCAAGTTGTATATGTTTGGAAGACTGCAAAAACACTTTCTTCAGGATATTTCTGCACAGAGGGATACTGAACTTCAGCAGGTATGCTCCCATTTTGTCACCTATATACTGCATATTCTGGAATATATTTAAGATTAATGTGAAGAAAGTCTTTTAGACTTTTATCTGTATGCTTCAGTTGGAAGTGTACTGATGGCACTGGCATGTTTGTCAAGCCATTTCAGAGGTACATATGATTGACAATACATGAAAATGGAATGCTGTGTGACAAATATGTGCAAATATTTCATGGACAGGTCCTTTGATAGGACTTTTAGCATTTCAAAGATGTTTTGTTAGCAAAATGGGTCATTTTCCTGTTCTTTAGTTGGGGGGAAGCAAAGATGAGTTACTGTTAAGGCACAAACAAGAATGGACTGTTCTTTTGGGGGGAGCAAAGGGGAGTTACTGTTATGGCACAAACAAGAATATGTTGCTTGTTACTCTCCTTGTTTTGCATCCTGCCTGTTAGTATTTCACATCTGTAGACTGTTTTATGTTTCCCCAGTAGGTAATACTAATTGGCTACCTTTACTGCTTTGTCTAGAAACAGTTATTTTGTAGTATACTTATTTATACTTCTGTTGTCTTTTAGGACACCTGCAAGTATGCCACTCAAGTCTGTCAATCCACGTAGATCCCCCTTCACCGATGTGAAAAATCAAATAATTGCGGAAGGGTTTTGGCAACATGGTGCTTTTCTCCTGGAAAGGGGACAGGGAGATATGACATGTCAGATAGAAATATGACAGCAAATTGTCTAAAATGCGAATGCCATGGGCAGCCATGATAGAACATATGAACAGGTGCGCCACAAGGCCACTGACAATCACTACTGCATGCAGGTGAGCAGCTGCAGTGGGCCATGACCAAATGGCTACTGGGGAGGGCCTGATATGGAACCCCCATTAACCCCCAATGAACAGATTCTGGCCAATATCAGAGATCCAGACAATTCCCAGGAGAGTGCTAGACAGCATGTACTGGATGTCAGCGCAACACTTTCTGAGACAGCAAGCACGTCCCAGGAGGAGCTTCCAGGTAAGCTTTGTTATCTGAACAGTTGAATACTGTTGTATAGAAAAGCAATTGAAATAAATAAGTTAATTCTGTGTCATATGCCTTTTTTTAGGCTACAGTTATAAGCTTAGGTTGGAGTTGTCAGCCATGTTCTTGTTGACATTGGACGCAATGCACATATAAAGGGGTAAATGTATTATCCCTTGTGTTACTGTTAATTGTGATGATGTTGCCCTTACCTCTTGCTTAACTTCTTCCAAGACCATCTGGAGTACAGCACAGTATGTTTTCTGCAGATGGTAAGCCAAAAATCTTTTTCATGTCAGTACTGCTGAGCAATTTAAAGAGATATTGTGGTGTGTGATTTTGATCTCAGGCCTGTTGTGTGTATTGTTGTACTGTCGATAATAGTGGCAGTACTGTTACTTTGTGAGCATATATTGCTATAGTATTGCAGGTATTAATGTATTCCTGTGTTTCTTGATTTTTATCACAGGTGAACATGACAGTGGAAGTGTGGGCCCTGTGCCACCTGATGTCAGTGTATCAGCCTATCGAGTCCCCTGAGCCTACAGATATTGCACAGGTGGAGAGCAAGGACATTGATCAGGAATATGTGGCTACTGTGGTTTTAGTGCCTGTTGAGTCTGGGTGTAGCCAAAGTGTGGACAAGGTGACACACAGGAGGATTGATAACGGTGCTTGGAGGGGGACTGCTGTCCCTCCTCTACCTGGTGCAGGTGTCATTCCCATGCCACTCAATGTATGTTTAGGGCCATCATGGAGGCACAGACACATTCCCATAGGTGCTTCAGACAAATGCTCAGGGTTGTGGCTATGGCACAGTCTGATATGCATGACTGCCTCCACCATGTTGCTGATTCACTGGATCGGATGAATGACACATTGGAATGAGGGGTGTCTGTGATAGACTGAGGGATGTCTGTCATGGAACAAGTAGTGTCTGTGATGGAATGTCTGCTGGGATGGGAATACCATCCTCATGGGCATAGGTCAACCACATCATCTGCTGTCAGCCAACGTGGTAGTGCCCAATCATGCTCCCATAGTTTCAGTACTTCCACTTCTCAGTCAGTGAGTGTACTATCCACACCCAGACATGGCAGGCTATGAGCTCATCATCCTGGGTGCCCCTGAGAAGTGAGCTCATCCAGCAGACATCAGTCATGTTCAGATAGCAGCACCACATCTGACCTTGGGTTTGGAGGTGCCAGCACAACTCCTGGTAGAGCCAGTTGTTATGGGCGGAGACAACAACGATGAACTGCCACCTCTACCATGCATGGCTCACACTAGTCTGACAGACCAAGACAAAGAGCTAGCACAGAACTTAGCTGTGTTCATGCAGACACTCATGCACCAGTTTCACCTGGGGGACCCTTACACACACACAATACTCATTTTGTTGCACTGGCCATTTGTTTTCTTATCCCAATGTCTGCCTTCTTCTCCTTCTTACTAACATACACTCACTGACCTTCTATGTCAGCCTAAGCTTCCTGCCCCCTCACACACACACAACACCCTGTGCAAGTGATGATAACTGTGCCATATCCCTGTTTTTTACCTTTTGGATTCAAGGATACAAAAGCTGTGTCTGATGCTCAGGGTGTGTACCTAACTTTTAGTGCTTAGTATATCTGCTTTTATATTGTTGAACTGCTCATTGTACCTTTGACTTGTATTGGCCTTGGAAAGTTAGACAGCTGATAGCATCAAAATTTTACAATTGTATAGCGAATGCTCTTGTAAGGGTCGTGAAGTCAGAAATTGCAATATGCATCATTACTTTCTAACTTCTCTCTTTAATGATTTTAGAGGACAAATGTATGATGCACATCATAAGTCACACCATCATATTCAGATCTTAGGATTGCATGACAGCACTATAGTCAAACCTCATCAGAACAGTAATATAGTATAATGCTCTCTTTTGCATGTACCTCAAGAGACACATGCCGCAGCTGGAGAGACCACAGGGCTTTCTCAGCAAGGTAACACAGGGCCTACAAGCCATGCCATGATGTATGTGGATAGATTATAAGCCATGACACTGTAATCTGTCTTGTATAGGATGAGGTGAGGTCTGCCTCCAGGCCAGTGTCTGACCATGACCTGGTGGGATGACTTGCATATCCAAATATTTGATATAGCTGATGACATCAGCATTGTCTGTTAGGAATATGGTAATAACAGTGTCCAACATGCTGCAGTAAAAGGCTCTACACACACACGCACACACACACACACACACACACACACACACACACACACACACACACACACGCACGCACGCACACACACACACACACACACACACACACACACACACACACACACAAATACACTTGACTGCATTGGAAATAGAATGCCTACCTATTTAAGTATACAGGCTAAAATCACAATACTTAACACAAGTACCATGGCACAAGTCTGACTTTTGCAAGATTGCAGCTGAACTTATAGTACATGATATCAGCAGAACATGTTTGAGACAAGATGTTGGCAGCCCTGCATAGGTGTATCAAAGACAAAGTTCCCCTGCACGTAGGGAGTTGCACGGCAAAAGTCAGAACAAAAGAGTGAAAAACAAAGCCAGCAACAAGTGAGCCGTGGTATAAATAGTAGTTTATTAAAAACTACTAAGACTTCATATAAAGCTTATTAGACAGACCGGTTTCGGCCAAGGTTTATCCTGGCCTTCTTCAGTGTGATACAAAAAAGCTTAATCAAAAACAAGTCTTATATAATGAATGAAGACAGTTGATTGGTTGACAAATACATATCCAATTAGTATACTCATGAATATTTATGTAATATTAAACAGTATATACTATAACAATTGTTTTTATCATCATAAATATTCATTAAGCCC
Organism: Protopterus annectens; assembly: GCF_019279795.1. Classification (NCBI taxonomy): domain Eukaryota; kingdom Metazoa; phylum Chordata; order Ceratodontiformes; family Protopteridae; genus Protopterus; species Protopterus annectens. The sequence goes on from NC_056741.1 coordinate 1,620,774,894, forward strand.
TGGATTAAATAGGGCACCAAGTTTGGTGATCCATTTCTTTTCCCTTGAATCAAGTCTCTTATGCCAGCCAATTTTATGAGTTCGATCACCAATGAGTTTATCAATAATAATGAAGTGGAATTGAGCTGTTTGATGTGTGAGTGTGTGTTTATATAGGGCATTAGTGGTTCTTTTACATTTGATGTCACTCAAATGTTCTGACATACGTAACCTGAAGGGTCGAGAGGTCTGACCAATATAAAATGAATGACAACTACAACAGGCCATGTAAATAGCCCAATCAGTGTTACAGTTTGCAAAAAATCGAATGTCAAAAACAGTATTGCTATTTCTACTACTGAATTCCTTGGACTAACAATAACAATTGTTATAGTATATACTGTTTAATATTACATAAATATTCATGAGTATACTAATTGGATATGTATTTGTCAACCAATCAACTGTCTTCATTCATTATATAAGACTTGTTTTTGATTAAGCTTTTTTGTATCACACTGAAGAAGGCCAGGATAAACCTTGGCCGAAACCGGTCTGTCTAATAAGCTTTATATGAAGTCTTAGTAGTTTTTAATAAACTACTATTTATACCACGGCTCACTTGTTGCTGGCTTTGTTTTTCACTCTTTTGTTCTGACTTTTGCCGTGCAACTCCCTACGTGCAGGGGAACTTTGTCTTTGATACACGTTGCTGCATTTCCTGCTGGGGGACTCATGGTGTGCTGTGTTGGCGTGTTCGCCCTTTCTTGATGGCTGAAAATTCTTTCTATCCATATATTTATCCTTTGGCCAAGGTTTGGATGACTTTTCTTTACATTACATGTTTATTAAGTGTATCGACTGGCCACCGAGTTCGTTCCAGTGCACTTTTGGTCAAGCGACAAGAGAAAATTTCTGTGAGCTGATTTCGGCATTTATCTCAAACCCATTTGCGTGAGGACATAACATCTGGCAAATGTACCTATCTGGGTGAGTCGTTGTCAACAAATACGGCCAATTGGATGGTATGTGTGTTCTTACGTGGACAGCTACTGTTATTTCCTTGTCGGAAACATATATTTTTGACTAAATACAATTACAATACTTTTTTATTGGGAACAGTGCTTTCTTTGACGTCGCATTTCATTTACATATGCTTGGGGACTTTTTACTGTTTCATTGCGACAACAACGGGTTGAAACATTGATGTTCCATTGTGTTGGGCATATCCTTATGAAAGGAACTGTGTTTTCTTTGGCATCGCTATTTTCCAAACTATTTGGGAACTTTTTACTGTCTTTGGATTACACCAACGGGCGGATGTACTGTTACGTATAGGACGAGTAGAGAACACACGAACCTTCCAGGGTTATTTTGAACTCTTTATTATTATAGACTTTAAATTACCAGTTGTTGCAGTATTATTATCCTTCATAGCAACGGGGTGAATTGTCTGGTTGCTGGGCATTTATTTTGAGTAATTTATATGTTTACTTGATTTTGGTATCAATATTTACTTTCTTATGATCTCAGTACATGTTTGGGATCTATCTATAGGAATTCACAGTGTTGTACATTATTGTATTTGGTGGGAGTATGTGACTGCTATCAACATAATACTTTTTTGTAATATCAGTGGGTGATTATTACTGCTATTTTATGATTATACTAAACAGGTTCCTATCATTTTTTCTTTAATCACCCAGTAGTTACGACTATGTATGTCTCTACTACAACGGGTTATTATTGGAATTTTTGATGGCCTATATTTTATGTGCATTAGGCTTCCATACACACAGTCTATAGGACTTATTTTGGACGTGCTGTTTTCATGATGCACATGTGTTTACATGACTAACCAAATGGAGATATAAGCTGTTTTTCCATTGGTCTTGGGCATCAGTGCGTTTACTAATGATAGGTTTTCAGTTATTAACAAATTATAAATACAAAACCCTGATTTATCAGGACCCATTTCAACTATTTTGTTGACATTGTTCATTGGATATTTATGATGGTCACATTTTTTCAATACTATAAATATATTATCTTAAAGGTTGCATAAAGCCATACATAACTTATTCTAATACTTGGCTTTTGACATTATCTAGGGTTTGACTACCACTATTTCTGGCTTTTGTCCCTTGGAACTTCAAATTATAAGCATATGTAATATTTTTTTTCACTTTTAGGGTGCCTAACATTAAATCTATTCAAGCCATAGATAGTGGGTACTCAATTATACAGTACTCATTTATCCTATTTTTGATCCTTGATACTATTACTATACCATTATTGTCCTGTGTTAGACGTGGCTATAGTTTGCACAATTTTGCATAAACTAAAATATTGCCATTATTGTCTGACTGTTTTTATTTACTAGTTCAGACACAGGGCGTGGTCATTTCCTATAACAATTGTGTATTGACTTTTCATCAATACATTATTTGTATTTATGATGGATCTAAATAAAATACTTTCGGATTTATCATCCGATAAGGATGATCTTGCACCTTTTGGTATAGGTCAGAGTTCTGATGGCTCTGTAAGCTCTATCTCTATGCAGCCAGAACAAAAATGTGAGAAATTATTCGATGATCTTAACAAAAATATGAAAACACTTAGATCATGTGTTTGGCACCTTAAATTACTTAAAGCCTGTTTGGCTAAGGGCATTTGTCCCAGGGGTCTGAGGGTCAAAATTCAGCCATTGGTAGCTGACCCCGATGATATTTTAACTACGGAATGGCTATCCATTCAACAAGAATGTTCAATGAAGTTTGTCCAATCTCTGTCCAAGTATTACACTAGGATTATTGATAAACAAAATTCAAAGATGTTACAACTCACTGAGGATTGTAATCAATACCAGCAGGATACTTATTTTTCGGCATTATTGTCTAAACTTAGCTCTGATTTGCTTAATTTTGATACTCATCTTAAAGAAAGAAAACTTAAAAAATTTTCTCGTGATCTGTCGGACTACGAGAAGGGGCAACCATTCAAACACACTAGACATGTCCGTTTTCAAAATGTGAACAACACTACTTCATCTAGTTCCAAAAGGAAACGTCCACGTTCCATTCTTAAGGGATGTAGTAATAATACTGACTCTACTGATTATGACACGTCATCAGGGACAGACACAGAAACACAGCACACCATTGAGTCTCCCACACCCAAACGTAAAAATTATACATCCCCTTTAGGGAACACAGAGGGAGGAGAGGTGGCAGGAAACACAAGAAGGGTTACAAGTCTACAACATTTGATGGAAGTACTCACGAACAAATAAACAATGTTTGTAACATCTCTAATACTGTATTAACATCAGAACAAACATCTTTATTGAATAAAGAATTATCTTTTATCCCTGTTTTTTTTGTTCCTGAGGACACTTTTGCACAAGATTTATTTACGTTCTGTAGACTTATTAACCTTAAATTGTTTTTCCAGGATAAGGGGGATGAGGAACAGCAAGAAATGGATACTTTTAAATATCATGCTTCATCATTTACACCCCCCATGCATCCCTCAGTAAGCCTTTTTTTACGTAGTGTACTCAGAGATTTACATTTTCAGTATAACTCTTGTCAACCAATGCCTAATAATATGACAGACAGTGATATATCATGTTTAGATGAATTAACACGAAATAAAAACTTGGGTCATTCTTCATGCAGATAAAGGTGGAGCGGTGGTGGTGATGGATTGGAGTTATTATGACATCGAGGCTCACAAACAATTGGGTGATGCCCGATATTATACCAAAATGCCACTTGACCCCACACCTGTGTTCAAACAACAAATTGATGATTTTCTTCACTCTGCAGTTGACAATGGGATTATAACTACTCAAACATTAAGGCATTTGACCATCACTGACCCTGCTAGACATTTCATCTATTTTCTGCCAAAGATACATAAGGACCTTTTACATCCACCGGGTAGGCCCATTGTGTCGGGCATAGGATCACTTACTGAGCCGCTCTCTGAATTTTTGACCAGGTACTTAAAACCATTACTACCATGGGTTAGATCTAGGATACAGGATACCACCCAATTTTTGAGTATTGTTAATGACATGCAGTTAGAGCAGGATTGGTGGCTATGCACATTAGATGTCAGCTCACTATATACTAACATCCCTCATTGGGCTGGTCTTGATGCTATTGAATATTGGCTCTACAAGTCCAATATGTATCAACCTGGTTTCAACACTTTTTTGATAAATCTCACTGAGCATGTACTCACTAAAAATGTCTTTTTCTATGATAAGGAATGTCATTTACAGATCAGAGGTACAGCAATGGGGGCTTCTTTTGCCCCCATTTATGCTGATCTATTCATGGCTTATATTGAGGAAATCATGATTTATGATGATACTCACAATTTGTACTTGCCTGACATTGACATCTGGCGCAGATATTTGGATGATTGCTGGATGGTGTGGAGGTCAGATATTGCGTATCTTCGTGAATTTATGGAATACTTAAATGATAATAAATGGGGAATTCACTTTACTATTACTTATGACCAAAAATCCATAACGTTTTTGGATGTTTTGATAATAAAAAATCAGGATAATACCCTGAACACTGAAGTTCACAGGAAGTTTCCCCAATACAACACTTTACTCCATGCCTCCAGCTTTCATCCAAAACATATTGCCAAGAACATTCCGAAATCACAATTTATTAGGATTAGACATAATTGCTCGGATGAAGCCAGTTTCAAACATCATGCTCTTGATTTATACAATAGATTTACAAACAGAGGTTATAGTTCAGGGTATGTGACTATGGTCCAAAATTATGCTAAGGGTCTACACAGAGAAAATCTATTAACATACAAAAAGAAACCTTTGTCTCAGAACATGCTACGTTTTACCACCACATTTGGCAGAAATACTAACAGATTCATGAATATTATCAAGGATAATTGGAATATACTGAAAGCTGATGGCAAGATACAAACACTCATTCCCAACACATGTTCTTTTTCTTTTCGCAAAGGAAAAAATTTAGCAGGATATTTTAATCACTATAAACACCATTCTGATTCTATTCTACCTCAGTTATATCAAACTACCATTTTGGGCGACAGATTGATTGGCTGTTTTCCTTGTGGTCATTGTGTTAACTGTAAATACATTTTGAAGTCCAAGGAATTCAGTAGTAGAAATAGCAATACTGTTTTTGACATTCGATTTTTTGCAAACTGTAACACTGATTGGGCTATTTAAATGGCCTGTTGTAGTTGTCATTCATTTTATATTGGTCAGACCTCTCGACCCTTCAGGTTACGTATGTCAGAACATTTGAGTGACATCAAATGTAAAAGAACCACTAATGCCCTATATAAACACACACTCACACATCAAACAGCTCAATTCCACTTCATTATTATTGATAAACTCATTGCTGATTGAACTCGTAAAATTGGCTGGCATAAGAGACTTGGTTCAAGGGAAAAGAAATGGATCACCAAACTTGGTGCCCTATTTAATCCAGGGCTTAATGAATATTTATGATGATAAAAACAATTGTTATAGTATATACTGTTTAATATTACATACATATTCATGAGTATACTAATTGGATATGTATTTGTCAACCAATCAACTGTCTTCATTCATTATATAAGACTTGTTTTTGATTAAGCTTTTTTGTATCACACTGAAGAAGGCCAGGATAAACCTTGGCCGAAACCGGTCTGTCTAATAAGCTTTATATGAAGTCTTAGTAGTTTTTAATAAACTACTATTTATACCACGGCTCACTTGTTGCTGGCTTTGTTTTTCACTCTTTAGCCCTGCATAGGTTCATAGGTTCATATGAGAATACTACCATAACGGTCCTAGGTTCGGAGGTTCATAGGATGTTACTAGGCTAATGGCCCTAGGGCCTTTTCAAGCCTAGCCAAGTTGTACTATTGTTCCCTTATATACCAAGATATGTAGTCCATATTTGTGAATCCATGATGAGCACTGGTTGCCCCTCTCTAAGAGTGACATAGGTGAAATCCCCAGGGTACATTTATGATTTTCCATTCAACTGTCCAAGTTATGCTTAAATAGGATCATTGAGGAGCTCAGTTTCACATGAATTGGGAGTTTGTTCCATAGCAATCTGGAAGACATATCTGTCTCTCCAGCATGTTCTGTTCATGTCACAGGCTAGGTTAAGGTCCCTACAGTGAGTTAGTCTTGTCCCATTTGATTTGCGGAGGTGCAACATTTCCATTAAGGCAGGGTTCGGGAGTGCTCTGTAGGGCAGGCACAAGTCGCCTCTCAGCAGTCTATATGATACAGAGTACAATGACAAGGTCTTCCATCTGTCCATGTAGGCCATGTGGTGAAGTCCCTGGAATTTCTTGGTTAGGGATCTCCAGCTTCTGCAGGTGTCTGGTGAGATACATGCAAAAGGGAGCATTGTACTCTATTATTGGTCTGATGAGGGATGAGTACAGTGGATTGATAACTTCCTTTGTCTTGGATGCTATGCTCTTAACTATGAGGTGTGCAATGTTAAAGGCCTTTCTTACCACTGTGGACACACAATGATCAAAGGTGAAGTTGCTATCAACCTGCATTCCCAAATCTCTCACCATTGGGTTGGAACTTTGGGGGATATTATTAATAGTGCAATTTGTAGGTACCCGTCCTTTGCCAAAAGGGATAATAATGCATGTTGTTTGGGTTATGTTTAAGTTTGTGGCTTTGGCAACAATAATTTATGTATGTAAGCCATTTTGTAGTATGTTGACATCATTTGGAGATTCAATGATTGCACACAGTTTGCAGTCATCAGCAAACATGGTGAGCCACAGGCCATCTGTTAACTCCTGAATTTCTGAGAAATACATTCCGAACAGTAGAAGGCCCAGCACAGACCCTTGTGGAACATCACTGGCAGCAGGTCTGCTGGTAAATCCTCAACTATGACTGCATACATTCTGTTGATGAGCCAGTTGGTTATCCATCTAATGACGTATGGGTTAATCCCCAGCTGGGTGACATCTCACCAATGCCTGAGTGAGGGATTGTGTCAAACCCTTGGCCAGGTCAAGATAGACAGTATGTATATGTTCTAATTTGCATTCATCCAGGGATTTTGTGACACTATTGCAGAATTCTACTAGGTTTAACAGACATGATCTGCCCTTAATGAAGCCAAACTGGGTCAGGTCAAGAATTTGAAGGTCACCAATGTCCTTGTTGACAAGGTCCAAAGTGATTTTCTCCATGGCCCTACAGCCAAGGCTGGGCAGGCTTATGGGTCTATAGTTCCCCGGGTCGGTTCAGGGACCCCCTCTGTGCAAGGGAAGTACAGTTGTTGTTTTCCGCTCTGCCTGGACAAAGCCAGTGTTTAGATTGTGGTTGAAGAGAGTACCCAGTGGTTCTGCTAACTCTTGCTTTCCACCATTTAGTAAGCAGCTTGGGATGTTATCTGGTCCCAGAGAGGCTGTGTTTTAGCCTTTACAAGTGCGGTTATGACCTGCTCTTTGGAAATAATAGGTAGAGAACTGGTGACAGGTATGCTTTGAGGCATGATTGCTGGAGACAGGGGTGTAAAATATTTGCCAAACTTGTCTGCTAACAGGTTGGCAATGTCTTCAGGTTCAGTTCAGTATGACTGGTACCGTCCACTATGAATTTGGTGCAAAGCTGAGCCTTCCCTTTTACATTACAGACATAAAGAATCCCTTGTGATCATCCTTAGCTATGGATGCTAATTTAGTTTCATAATTAGCTTTAGAGGACTTTACAAGATGTTTCATTTGTTTGCTCAAGCTATGAAGTGTATTCTTTTGCTGAGACTGTTCCCTCTAATTCCTGGACATCAGTTTCTTTCTCATGTTGTATAATATGTTTATGCTAGCTGCCCACCAGGACAGAATAAAAGAACACACACACTCCCAAATTTGGGGATTGTACCTCCTCCACTAGCCACTCACCAATGGAATACCACAAGGATCTGTGTGGAGCCCTCAACTGTTTGTGAAATACTTCCCTGAAGCACAGGCTATAGTAGATGGCCTGTGGTTTACCAAGTTTGCAGATGATTGTTAACTGGACACACTCATACAGAGTCCCCCAATGATGGTAACATATTACAGTAGGGGCTAACACACACTGATGATTGTTGACAAGCTCAAGGACTGAACTTTAAGCATACAATGACTCTGTCACCTTTGTCAATGAAGTACCCCTGGTAATTATGATATACATAGCACCCCACTAAGCTCAAACACAGTGTTGTGAGACTTGAGAACACATGTTAATAGCAATCTACACTTTCATCACTATGTGCCCATATTGGTGACACACACAGTCTGCATTGTGCATGTCATACATATGACATCACATCCAAAGCCAGGGTAGTCATACCTCTACTGTATTCTACCGTTATCCCAAAAAAACAAGCAAAGAGTACACCACAAAGTCTTTTAATAGTGCAAATACAGATAAAACGCAAAGCTCTTTTTCAATATATATCCACCATACTTCAATGCAGTCATATATAAGTATTAAACTGTTTTGGATATTAAGCCCTGGGCTACTAGCTGCTCTAAAATAATCTATCCAATTGCATTCAGCCAGTTCACTAAGAAGTTTAACTAAACTTCTTACTGAACTGGCTGAATGCAAATGAATAGATTATTTTAAAACCTATTCTTAAATTTAAACATGATTGTATCTAACTGGGCTGTGTGTGTGTTTACATTTATGTGCGTGCAGATGCATATATATTTTTATGTGACCTTGGCATTGTTTGTATGGTTAAAAAATTTATAATTTTTTTATATATGTATATATTTGTTTGTATAGCTTTGATGTTAATGTCATGTGACCTTTTAACCACTTTTATCATGTGCTTATTGAGATTTTGATTGAAAGGTCACTTATTTAAATATGACTGCATTGAAGTATGGTGGACATGCATTTAAAAAGAGCTTTGCTCGAAAGCTTTGCATTTTATCTGTATTTGCAATATTAAAAGACTTTGTGGTGTACTCTTTCCTTGGTTTAGTTTGGATAACTAGTACTCCCACCAGGGCAGGGTCAGAGACTGGCCTGGGGGCCAGGTGGAAGTAACTTCATCCTATATAATAAAGTTTACAATGAATGGCTTTCAATCCACATACATCATGGCATGTTGTGTAGACCCTGTGTTATCTTGCTGAGAAAGCCCTGTGGTCTCTTCAGCTGCTGTATATCTCTGGTGAGGTACGTGTAAAAAAGAGCATTATATTCTATTAGTGCTGTAATGAGGTTTGACAACAGTGCTATCATACAATCCTAAGATATCAATATGATGGCATGACTTAGGATGTGCACGACATAGGCTTTCAATAGCAGTGGGGACAGTTGATGGTCAAAGTTCAGATTGCTATCTAAATGTGTTCCCATTGCTAACATCACTGGGTCTCTGCATACCAGGACTGCTGTCAATGCTGTGATCAACACGGAACTCCACTTTTCAGATGGACAACATTACAGACATGCATTTATCATTTATTTGTAGATCATGTGCCTTTGTCACCATTCAGTTGTGTATGTTAGCTCCTCCTTTGCCATGTTATCACCATTGGTGGGCTCAATAACTTCACACAATATGCAAGGATCAGCAAACTTGGTAAGGCAAAGGCCATATGCTTTAGCCTGAACTGTCGAGAAATACAATTCATACAGTGAAGGGCCAAGCACAGATCCCCAGGGTTTGCCAGTGGTGACAGCACAACTGATATTCAGTCGCATACCGTCTGCTCAGAGGTGACATGTGCCTGACATACAAGGCCATGTCCAACCCGGAATTAATGGACATGCTCCACCTCAAAAAATCCAAATCCACCAAAACCACTAGAGCAAGCAACTTAAACCTTAGCACGGATATAAATAGGACGTGCTGGAGGGATAGATTTATCACTCAGAGACTCCCTATGCTGTGGAATAAAATCCCGGTCCATGTGAGGCAGAGCACCTCGCTGGCTCTGTTCAAGAGAAATCTTGACCTGTGGATGGGAGATCGTAGGTTTACCCCGGGAATCATCTCTGTGTCACTGCTGGACAGAGGCACAACAAACTAACGGGCACAATATTTTTTCATATAAGGGGTGGCGTAAGCCACAAAACTTTGGGCTAGGCTTATAAATGCCTTAGGGCAGATAGCCTAGTATAAACCTATGAACCTATGAACCTATGATAGAAGTTGATTCACCAACTTTTACATGAAGTGTCATGTCACTGAGCCAATTGTTTACCCATCAACTGACGTATGGTTTAATCCCCAGCTTGGGGGTTTTCTCAATGATACCTCTGTGTGTGATTCTGTCAAAACCCTAGGCCAGATCAAAATAGGCAGTATATTCTGTCTTACCTTCATCCAGGCCTATCACACAGAATCAATGTGCAGTGACAACATCACAGATCACCTATAGCATGACCCAGCAGGGTTGAATGCACAGTTCAACACACCCTCCACACAACCTAGGTTCCGAAACAAGGGTGTACATCAACATGCATCCACCTGAGTTGAGGGGGACAGCACCTCATGCATGCATGTATAGAGACATCATGACTCTCCTCGAATGTGAGGTAGACCAATATGCCATCATGGACCTCCTCTACATGTACACTAGTAATATTCCAAGTGTGTGCAATGGACCTGTGTGACTTGTTACTACTATATCATGTCTGTTACATCTGATAGATGTCATCAAAGAGGTCAAGGGCATGCTTGATGATAACGGTATCATCATGTGGAACTTGAACAGGTCAAGGCATTTGACAAAAATCCATGCTGAGGTATTCAGTCAACACTGTCATATGTGGCCATAAACAGCTATATCACCAAATAGGTAGACCAGTGTATGACATAAATCTCAGTATGTTGAAATGTGTGACATGGCATATAACTCAGGTCCAGTGACCAGGTTGGTACATCAGGGGTGTCTGTTAAGCCCCTTCCTGCCCATCACATATGACATACACATGCTGTGTCCAAAAAGCTGCCTGAAGGACTACAGCTTTTGTGCAATTATTGACTCCAACTGTGATATTAGTGCAATACAGACAGTATCAACACACAGTAGAGACTGCTACCACAGTCATGACAACACCTGCATTGATGAGTCACATGGATGGATTTGTTGAATCACCACCCAAGTATAATGTGGACATCACACTCTATAATTACACCTATAGGTATGTGACCTGTGTCTTGGGGTAGAGGGTAAGTGGTACATTCACCAGCATGTGATCACAGTGCTGACTACTCCCTTGCATGTGATCACAGTGCTGACTACTCCCTTGCATGTGATCACAGTGCTGACTACTCCCTTGCATGCGGTCACAGTGCTGACTACTCCCTTGAATGTAAGACAAGTACTGGGTATGTGAAGGACATACACATCAGAGGCCATAATGTCTTCATGGTTCCCAGCCTTCATCACACTAATAAATGTGTACAGTGCATCCTTCTTCATGTACCTCTCTACACATCTTGCAGTGATGTATAACTGAAGTGTACCATCTTTGTCACAGTGTGCTGTCACACAGCTTATTGGCCATACCTAGGTATTATTTCTGGGGAATGCACATAACTGTCTGATGGTGTGGAACAACAACTGGTTCATAGGTGTTAAATAGGCTAATGGCCACAAGGCACTTTTTAAGCTTAGTCATACATCCCAAATATCCAACAAGTTCTGATACCCTTGATAAGTGTAAGCAGGGGCTTGGGAGATGAACCATTTACAGGTTGCCTGTGTCCATTTAAGACATAGGTGCCAAATATGGGATGAATTTCCTGTTCCACATTCAATTGTCCAAGTTGCACATGAATTGGGTTAGGGAGGAACTTTTCTTCACATGGATGAAGAGCCTGTTTCAGAGATGGGGTAGTCTCTGGCATACATATCTGTCTCTCCAGCGGGTCCTAATTATATCACATGTAAGGTTTAAGTCATTAGAATGGGTAATTGTGGTGATGTTTGTTTTATGGATATGCAGGAGGTTCATCAGAGTGGTGGTATGACAATGCCTTGTATGCCAGGCATAGATCTCCTCTCAAAAGCCTGTAGGAGACAAAGTACAGGGATAGGGCTTTGAGGCGGTCTGCATAGGACATTTTACTTATGCCCTGTATTCCTTTAGTGAGGAACTTCTGTGGACATTCCAGTTGTTGGATATGCATGGTTAGGTACATACCAAAGGGGGCATGGTATTCAATGCTAAGTCTGATGAATGTGGAATACAATGGAAAAATGACTTCCTTAGAAGTCCTTTGTTTATAAGCTGCACAACATAGAATGATTTCCTCACTACTGTAGGCACGTGATGGTCAAAGGCTAGATTATTGTCTATGTGTGTCCATTACTACTGGGTCAACTCTAATGGGTGTGTTGTCAATATGATAGTTAGCAGGAGTGGAAGATTTCCTGATGGATACTATTATGCATCACTTGTCATTTAGTTTTAGACCATGGCTCTGACACCAGTTGTTTATTTGTGTCAGCCCTTCCTGGAGAACATTTGTGCCAGTGTAGGATTCAGTGACAGCTCCTAATTTGCAATCATCTGCAAATGTAGTCAGCCAGAGACCATTGACATTGGCCTTGACTTCAGAGAAGTAAATGCCAAAAAGGAGTGGTCCAAGGTCAGATCCCTGATGGACTCCAGTTGTGACAAACCTCTTTGTAGAGGTGGACTCCCCACTTCTAACTTCATGGGTCCTGTTTGTGAGGCAGTTGGCTATCCACTGGGTGATATATGGGTTTATTCCTAACCTCTTGAGTTTGTCAACAATACCCAAGTGAGATATTGTGTCAAATGCCTTGGCCATGTGAAGGTAGGCAGTGTGAACCATTTTTCCCTCATCCATTGCTTTGGTGACCTTTTCAAAAAAGTCCACCAGGTTGAGTAGGCATGTCCTGCCCTTGCCAAAACCAAATTGCATTGGGTCCAGTATCTGGAGGATTACCATGTCACTATTGATCATTTCCATGATAATTCTTTCCATGGCTTTACATATATGAGACTTATGAGTCTGTAGTTTCCAGGGTCTGTAGATGAGCCACCTTTGTGCAGAGGGATGACTGGTGATGTACTCCATTCATGAGGCATGAAGCCTGTTTGGAGGCTACATTAAACAGCAATTCCAAAGGGCCTGATAGGTCATGTTTCATACCATTTAGACAGCATCCTGGAATATTGTCAGGACCCATTAATGCAGTGTTGGCCTTAGAGAATTGATACACCAGATGCATGTGTGTTACCTCTTCAGCTTATGCACACACTGCATAAATAGGTGTTTGGCAACATTAATGGCATGTATATCATTATTGATGGTGAGGATTGTGCCATAGATATATGACATGCACACAATTCAAGTAGCCTGTATTGGCCATACTGTCATATATAGGTACAGTATAGCAGTGTCCCTCCTAACACCTCATGCAGAGATTACAGTACCAGGACAGTGTGTGTGTGGTAACCCTCATAAAGTATGGCTGTATCATAATAGCTGTCAGGTGTGTGTGTGTGTGTGTGTGTGTGTGTGTGTGTGTGTGTGTGTGTGTGTGTGTGTGTGTGTGTGTGTGTGTGTGTGTGTGTGTGTGTGTGTACAGGGTCATCTGTTATCACTCCACATCACATATGTTACATCAGAGGCATGGGATTAGTGGTGGTATTATTCTGATATTGTCCATGGTTGTGGTTGGTTCTTGTAATGTTTGCCATGATCCTTTACCTGTGGCCTTGCTGGAGGCCCCTGCTGAGAGTACACTCATATTTGGGTATATCAGTTTGCACAGCTTCCCAATATGCACCCTACCCAAATTGTATGTCTGATCCCTGAAAGATGTCCTCTGTATTATTCATGTAAGGATGAGCTCAGGCATCCTCCCCATTGTTATGTCACCTTGTGTGGCAGTCACAGACAACATGTTTGCTGTACAGTCCATACTGCACCATATAGATGTTTTTGACGTTGCTGCTACAACCATCTTTCACTGACATGCCCTCCTCTGCAGTGTATGTGGGAGTTTCACCTGTACTCTTTCTCTGTGTTCATTCCTACAATTCATCTGTGTATCCCTATTCAATACACACACTTTCCCTGGTGATCATTTTACATGGCAGTCCATGTCCTGTCACAGATCTTTAACACAGCTTCAATACAGAATGCCAGGAATGGGATATCACAATACTCTGTGCTGTATGTACACTGTCCTGTACTGTGTTTGAACTATATACTTCACATTAATACCTCTCAACTGTCCAGATATCCCCAGGATGTCCAGATGCTTTCCTTAACAAATATGTGGTTTCCTGCCCCATCACTGTTATGATCTCTGGACTGATGTGACTCAGTAGTACATACATTTGAGTGCATACCTCTCAACTGTCCTGATCTGTGCAGAATGTGCAGTTTTTGTCTCATATTTATTTTTTCCTCATAACATTTTTTTTCCTGGCAAATCATTGGCATGTCACTGCAGAGTGCAGTCAGAAACTGATGACTGACATTTGAGTTTCAAACTTCATGCTCTTCAGAAAGATCATGCTAATGTACAACCTATACATTCTATCAACTTCATAAGTTTGCCAGTGCCATATTTAAAATCTGTCCCTATTTATGTCCCTTTATCCCCCCCACTATGATGGCTCTGTCCACATTTCTCACTCCAAAAGGTTGAGAGTGTTACATTCTACTATATTTCTATGTGACATCTATGCCAAATATGCCCTCACTACTGGTTATTTGTCCTCTCATTAAGTTGGCCTATGTGCAGATGTTTTGCACTAACTCAATGGCAGCTATTTGCAAAACCCTTGGTGATCATTGCGGCATTGCACACAAATCTGTGCACCTTAGGTGCTCTTCCTTACACGGAATTGCTATCCACATTCTCTGACAAGGTTTCACTATATGTAAAGCCTTAGTGATCATTGTGGCATTCCACACAAATCTGCACACCGTAGATGCTATCTGTGTTCACTTATGGGTTTTTGCAGCCAGCAACACTGTTGCGAGCCACAAAACTTAGTTTAGGTGTGCCATGCTTCATTAATATGCACTGCACAATGCCACATGCTTCTGTGCAAAGCCTACATGGAGCTTATTGAATCCTGCAGATTATGTGTCAAAGCATAAAAAGCTAAACATCCTGAATTTGATTATTCTTGCCTTAGTCTTTTAACTTTTGACCTGGCTTTTTGTTTTGATCTTCTAAAGTTAGAGAATTAGAATAAGTAAGTCATACACATACGCCTCTCTGTGTGTATGTCATTAATGATTCACATTCACCTCTCATTTCCAACAAGTGATCTCCTAACTTATACTTTTTTTTCACCAAAGTAGTTAGCTTCCTTATGGGTTCTGATATCAGAACTATACACATACATGCACAAGAAAAAAACATTAGCAGACACAACAGATGGCAATGACAAGTACTACAGATATCATACCAATCACTGGCAGCATAATAACTCAGTGAATTCATCTTTGCCTCACAGCTCCAGGCTCAGAGGTCAAGTGTGAGTGTGAGTGTGTGTGTGTGTGTGTGTGTGTGTGTGTGTGTGTGTGTGTGTGTGTGTGTGTGTGTGTGTGTGTGTGTGTGTGTGTGTGTGTGAGTGAGAGAGAGAGAGAGAGAGAATTACTGGATACTCTAATTTGTTCTAAGCATTATATTTGCCCTTGCTCTTGTGGCTAAAAAATGTCAAGGAAAGACCATTTCATTTGCCTATTTAATAAATGAATAAATAAAATCCTTCCACCTTATGAGTATCGGGTAGGCTCAGAGAACATTTTAAATGTTAGAGATATCTAACATCAAAAACAACTTTATTGGCCACAAACCAACAAAACCTGTAAAGCATCAAGCACATTCCATCACTGTGGGCAGAGAACCACAATGCTCTAGCTTCACCAGAAGCAAACACAGTAGTGTAGTCATGGTAACAGCACAGAACCTCAGGCATCTTTATCCTGTTTCCAGATGGCCTGTGCATTTGCCATTTGTCGTGACATGATACCCATGCAGCAAGTGAGCATGAAGTAACACTATCTGCTACTTATCCCTTCGCAGAAACATGAAAGGGAGGCAGATGCAGCAATGCTTACCCTATTTGCATGTTTGTATTTTAAGTAGCACATTTCCTAATTACTCAGTTTATAAAATAAAGCTATTACAATTCTGATAAATAAATAAACATTTGTTTTGTCGCTGTTCTGCTGTTAAAGTAATGGTGCCCCTCTTTTAGCTGTTTTATAGGTTCATAGGAGGTTACTAGATTAGTGGCCCTAGAGTCCTTTCAAGTCTAGCCATGTTAATCCTGAGTTGCCTCAATTATCTTTGGTTAGATGGACACAGTTTGCAGAGCATGCCTATGATAAACACCGACTACCCCTGTCCATGAGGGACATTGGTGCCACCCTGGGGTGAATTTGCAGTTTCCCATCCATTTTTCCAGGTTGCACTTGAATAAGGTCAGTGAGAAGTTTTTTCCAGAGTAGCAGCAATCTCTGGGAGATATATCTGTCTCTCCAGCATGTTCTGTTAAGGTCATAGGCTAGGTTAAGTTCCCTAGAACGAGTGACTCTTGTGCCATTTGACTTGCAGTTGTACAGAATATCCATCAGAACAGGGTCAGAAACTGCCCTGTAGGCTAGGCACAAGTCGCCTTTCAGCAACCTATATGATACAGAGTACAGTAACAGGGCTTTTTCTATCCATATAAGTCATGGTTTGGAGGCCCTGTATTTTTTTGGTGAGAACCACTGTAGTCTCTCCAGCTGCTGCAGGTGTTGTGAGGTACATGAAGAAGGGAGCATTATACTCTATTAATGGTCTGGTGACGATCAAGTACAGTGGAGTTATAACATCGTTAGATCTGGATGCAATGCCCATACTTATGAGATGTGCAATGTAGAAGACTTTCCTTACCACTGTGGAAACGTGGTGGTCAAAATTCAGATTGCCATCTACCTGTGTTCCCAGATCTCACACCACTGGGTTTGAACTTAGGGGATTGCTGTCAATATTATAATTAGAAAGAAATTCCACTTTGCCAAAGGGGATAATAATGCACTTTTTTGCATTTAGTTTTAGACCGTGGCTTTGGCACCAGTCATGTGTCTGTGTTATCCCCTCCTTCAATATGTCAACATCATTGGGGAACTCAATGACTGCGCCCAATTTGCAATCATCAGCGAACTTGGCAAGCCAAAGACCATCTACTTTAGCCTGGACTTCCATGAAATAGATTCCAAACAGCAAAGGGCCCAGCACAGATCCTTGTGGTATACCACTGGTGATGGGTCTACTGGTAGAGGTGGAGTCACCAACTTTGACAATATGTGTTCTGCCAGACAGCCAATTAGCTACCCATCTAGTGATGTAAGGATTAATCATCAGCTAGGAGAGTTTCTCAATGATATCTGAGTGGAGGATTGTGCCAAAAGCATTGGCTAGGTCAAGATAGGCAGTATGCACTGTCTTACCTTATCCATGGCTTTGGTGACTTTCATAAAGAAGTCTACTAGGTTTAATAAGCATGATCTACCCTTAGCAAAGCCAAACTGGGTTGGGTCTAGAATTTGAAGGTCACCTATGTCCTTGCTGATAATGTCCATGATGATTCTTTCCATGGCCTTGCAGGCTGAGTAGACTTATGGGTCTGTAGTTCACATTGTCAGTTGATGGCCCATCTTTGTGCAAGAGGGCAACTGTTATAGTTCTCGACTCTGCTGGAACAAAGCCATTTCTCAGGCTATGGTTAAAGAGAAAGTCAAGTGGGTCTGCTAGGTCCTGTTTTAGATTGCTTAATGAGTAACCTGTGATGTTATCTGGTCCCATTTAGGCCATGTTCATGGCCATTAGTACCCAGATCTGTTCAGAACTGGTGGTCAAGGACGCCACATAGGTTCATAGGTAGGTACTAGGCTATCAGCCCTAGGGCCTATACAAGCCCAACCAAAAAGGTGCCCTGGCTTTTGCCACCCAAGAAAATTATTTTCTTGTACCACTGTCGAGCAGAGCCACAGAAGTGATCCCCGGGGTGAATTTTCCAATCCATATACAAATGCCGTAGATATACCAAACTTGTTGGCTGACAGATTCATGAAAATTTCACCCCTCTGCCACCCCCCCATCAGAAAATCAGGACATTCTCAGTATATGCCCCCTTCCCCTTATATCTAGGGATCAGGTCATCACTGCTCTCTCAAAGGCAAAGAATACAGCCTCCACGGGACCCGATAACATCCTAGGCTGCATCCTACATGAACTCAGACAGGAACTTGTAGTACCATTAGGCACCCTATTCAACCAAAGCCTGAGTACCGGCTTTGTCCCAGGTGAGTGGAGGACAGCCACTGTCATCCCTTAACACAAAAGTGGAGCATCCATCGTCCAGGGAAATTATAGACTCATCAGCCTAACTAGTCTGATCTGCAAGGCCATGGCATGGATCATCATGGATCTCATTAACAAGGACATTGGCAACCTCCAAACACTCGATCACACAGTCTGGCTTCATCAAAGGGAAGTCATGTCTGTTAAATTTGGTCAACATTTTGAAACAGTCACCAAAGCCATGGATGAGGGGAAGGCAGTGCACACCGCCTACCTTGACCTGGCCAAAGCCTTCAATGCTATTCCCCACTCGGGCATAATAGATAAACTCTCTCAACTAAGCATCAATCTGTATGTTACCAGATGGGTAGCTAACTGGTTTACCAATAGATCCCATCTAGTCAAAATAGGGGAAGCCATCTCAAGCAGTAGACCTGTATCAAGTGTCATACCCCAGGGTTTGGTCTTAGAGCCTCTGTTATTTGGGATATACTTTTCTGAGGTGCCGGCCAAAACCAGTGGGCTATAGCTGACCAAGTTTGCAGGTGACTGCAAGCTGGGCACTGTTATCAATTCCCCTACTGATGTGGGCATCCTCCAAGAGGGTCTCACCCAAACAAATGACTGGTGCCAGAAACATGGCCTCAAGCTAAATACAAAAAAATGCATCATCATCCCCTTTGGGGGGAGTGACAAACCTCACAAATTATCACATTAATAACAATGTCCTAAGCATGCAGTCAGTCATGAGAGATTTGGGCACCCAGATTGATAGCAACCTAACTTTTGACCACCATGTTGCTTCCACTGTACGGAAAGCTTTCTACATGGCCCACCTCATAAGTAAGGGTATCTCATCCAGGGACAAAGAGGTCATAACATCCCTGTATTCTTCCCTTATAGGGCCCATTATTGAGTACAAAGCCCTATTCAGCATATACCTCACAAAGCACATGCAGCAACTGGAGAGACCACAGAGGTTCCTCACCAGGAGAATCCAGGGCCTCAAAAAATCTACTATACACAGATAGGCTGAAAGCCCTATCCCTCTACTCTATTTCATACAGACTTCTCAGAGGTTACCTCTCTCTGGCATACGAAGTGATCTCAGACCCTGCCTTGATGAGACTGCTGCATATCTGCAAGTCAAG
Organism: Protopterus annectens; assembly: GCF_019279795.1. NCBI lineage: Eukaryota > Metazoa > Chordata > Ceratodontiformes > Protopteridae > Protopterus > Protopterus annectens. The sequence goes on from NC_056741.1 coordinate 1,620,794,387, forward strand.
CTCCACTCGAGTAACCCACACACCTGGCGTCAACCTGCTCTGTGACATTAATAGGACTTGTTGGTGGGACAGATTTGTTTCCCAGAGACTCCCCCATCTGTGGAATAGAATCCCTCTCCATGTCAAGCAGAGTAACTCTTTACCCTTTTTAAGTACAACCTGGATAACTGGATGACAAATAGAAAATACATCCCTGGGATTCCACCCATGTCCTGCTGGACAGGGACATTGGATGCTGATTTGTCTATACATGGGCTAAACTCTTGGCTAGGTTTATAGGGGTCTCAGGGCTAATAGCCTAGTAACGTCCTATGATCCTGTTTTGGGGCTTGGAGATCACATATATGACCTGATCTCTAAAGATACTAGGAAGAGGACTGGTGTCAGGTATGCTTTGAGGTATGGCTGGTGAGGACATGGGGGGTGAAGTTTGCCCCAGATCTGTCAGATAGCAGGTTGGCAATTTCCTCCGTATAGTATGAGTGGTACCATCCTTTAAGAATCTTTATAAAATCCCAATGGCTATGCCCATGCACTAGTCCTGACTGATACTGTCTCCCCTTGCCTTAATGCTTTCTCAACTAAAACATTTATTTTATGATACTTTTATCTCCTCTACTAGCTTTGTTGGAAGCAAAAAATAAAAATTTGTTTGGTTTATCCCCCTTACTGTGCTGTGTAAATTCATAGACATAAAATGTTTTTTGTGCTCCAAATGTCCAACAAAAAAGGTCTCTTATGTGTAACTTTATAACTGCTGCTTCAACATAAATATTTTTTCTTGGAGCTTTTCTCCTCGGGCCTCTACTGAAAATGGACATATATCCAGTTACACTAGCCCAGTCAACAAATGTAAAATAAATATACTACCAGTCTGACACATAGCTGGGCATTCCCTTTTAAACTATGGACATAGTTAAAGAATGCCTTATTATTATTCTTAGCTAGGGATGCTATTTTACCTTTGTAATTAGCTTTAGAGGACTTTACAAGATTTCTGATTTGCTTGTTCAAGCTGTGGAGGGAATTCTTCCCCTGCTGAGTCAGTTCCATCTTGTTCTTAAACATCAGTTTCTTCCTTTTGTTATATATTTCAGGTCCACCAGGGTAGTTTGTTTTTTTAGGAGGTCCTGGTTTTAATCAGGTCATGGAACAGCCGAGTCTATACAGTTGCTTAAGTGTTTATACAGACCATTTGCATACACCTCTGTATAGGAGTCATTTTTGTCTGTGATTGCAGGAGATATAAAACTTCATATACCATTGCTTAGCAGGCTGTAGTTTGCTTTGGAAAGTTTTTTAGTTTTTTTTACTCCTGTGGTGGTAATAGTTTCAATAGTTACTTCGAACGAGACTAATTTATGGTCAGACCTTACCAGGGAGGGCATCACACAGAAGACAGTGCAGTGACCCCCCCCCCATGTTGATGAGTATTGTGTCTAGGACATTTGAACCCCTTGTGGGGATGCAGACTATCTATTCCAGAGCATTTGTTTTAACAAAGTCCACGAACCTCTGGGCCAGCATGTTCATGCTCATGTATGTCCAAAGTATATCCTGCCCACAGAAAACCCCACAACAGATATACTTGGGAAACCATGATAGTCAGATGACCAAAATCTGTCTAGAATGCACTAACTGAGAAAACTATTTTTATTCTAGATTACGTTTGCTCCTGCCAACATTTCTTTTTTGAAGTTTGAAAGTGTTAGTAGGCAAACGTTGCCTATCACAAAAGCATAACTTTGATAGCAAACCCGGTGATTTTTTTTAATAACTGGTTTCTGTACAACTGACAGCATTGTGACTTACACAATGCATAATATTCAAATCATTATTGTTTTATAAAATCAAGACTACATTACTTTAAAACTAGTTGTGCTAACCATCTGTATGTTATATCTTATCTGTCTTATGTTAATTTCCATATCTTTGCTGACCACTGTTCACTGTAGCTGTAATTGCATTCACTCTAAATTTATCTTAATTTATCTTGTGATTTAGCCAGTGCTGGGGCTTAAAGGGATAAAGCCCTGACCATGACCCAAATGACCTGGGATGAATTAGTAGATTGGGCACCTGAGGAGCTGAGAGGGTTGGGTGGGCATACCAGTCCTGACAGGGGGGAAGTACACTTGGTTGCACTTAGCAGTTGTTTCTTCATGGAGACTAGGGAAGCTCAGAGAGTGTTGCCTTAAGAGGCATAGATGAAGGACATTGACTGAGTTGCCATGGAGTTGTGATGGTAAGCCAGCACGTCTCCATTGCACACCTGCCCCAGGACTTTCAACATGTTCACATGATAGGAGGGAACACTAGGGCATAACAGAAAAACATTATCTGGCAACAGTATGATGCTGCACCAAAGTCCTCAGTCACCTCAATGGCCCCAGGTCATGTAGTGCTGGGGAAGGTTAAGGCAGGTCAGGTACATCTAATCAATGAGAGGAACTGGTGGCAGTTGATAGTTGCAGAGAGTCAAAGATATGTTTCTTGTTATGTATTTATGTTTGGAGCTTTACTCTAAGATTCAACTGAAAATGTGACTTCCCAGATAGACACTCCTGATTAACAAATGCATTAAATAAAATAGCCACCAAGCACCATCAAGTTTGCATAAAGGATTACTGCTATGGGCTGTCTATGAGCTTCTGTCATCCTAGGTTTCAGGTTTGTACCTCTACTTATAAGTATCTTAGCTGCTTTGTGGCCTAGCTGTGACTGAGTCAATAGACATCTGCATACAGAAAGCCTATAAGTATATTTTTGTCACTTAATCTGTTATCAGTGAGTCAACAAAACTGCTGCATTTATTAATTTGATTGAGATTGCTTTTCTTGGTATCTGCATTTTTTTTAGTTAACAAAACTGCTGCATCTATTAATTTGCTTGAGATTGCTTTTCTCTATGTCTGCATTTTGTTTTAGTTAACAAAACTGCTGCATTTATTAATTTGCTTGAGATTGCTTTTCTTGCTATCTGCATTTTGTCCTAGTTAACAAAACTGCTGCATTTATTAATTGCTTGAGATTGCTTTTCTCTGTGTCTGCATTTTGTTTTAGTGAACGAAACTGCTGCATTTATTAATTTGCTTGAGATTGCTTTTCTTGGTGTCTGCATTTTGTTTTCTGTTTTACTGATAGTTAACAAAACTGTAGTGCTGTTATTTATTTGCTTGATACTTCTGGTTACTGTCTAGATCCTGTTCATCTGGTTTCATAGCGGAGGTGTCTACCTTCTTTTGAAGCTAACCTATCCAAGGTGTGAGCACAGCATTTTGTGTTAGCTGATTCTCTGAGGCTCTTACGTTTTCCTTTATACTACTGTATAAGGAGTTACAATTTTGTGAGACAGTATCAGTATCTTAGCTGCTCTTTTTGGCCTAGCTGTGACTGATCCAATAGACATCTGGATATAGAAAGCCTATAAGTATATTTTTGGCACTTAATCTGTTTTCTGTGATAGTCAACAAAACTGCTGCATTTATTAATTTGCTTGAGATTGCTTTTCTTGGTGTCTGCATTTTGTTTTAGCTAACAAAACTGCTGCATTTATTAATTTTCTTAAGATTGCTTTTCTTAGTGTCTGCATTTTGTTTTAGTTAACAAAACTGCTGCATTTATTAATTTGCTTGAGATTGCTTTTCTTGGTGTCTGCATTTTGTTTCTGTTTTACTGATAGTTAACAAAACTGCAGTGCTGTTATTTATTTGCTTGATAAACATTTCTGTAGTGTTTTCTGCCTAAAATAGTGCCCCACCCTCTCTCCCTATTGGTGTCTTGTTCTTATACTTGGTGGCTTTACAGTTGCCCGCCCCTACTGTAAATTTGGGACACTCCTACCCCTTCCAGTCTAGTGTCATTAGCTCATTTTACCTAATACAGAGAGAACATTTAAGAAGGCCAACACACTTAGGTTCTTAACCTTGAATTATCTTCTGTTCCTCCATTTTCCCTTTCCACTTTACTAAAAAAAAAAAAATGTGCTAGTATCTCCTTGTGTTCTGACTGACTGTGCTTCTCAAACAATCTGGAAATATAGAGCTGATAAGTATATATTTTGGCACATTTTAACTGTTCAGAGTTGAATAAAACAATAATTGAATTCAGTTCAGAATACAGTTTGAATAAATTGCATTTATTTAAACTGTATTTGCTTTAATATTGCTACACACTCAAGTGTGCTAGCTTGCACTACACTTGAATTATTTTTAGTGCTGTTTTAGCTGCTTTTCTGTAGAAAAAAAATGTCTAAGCTTGTTTCCTGCCTTTCCTATTCTGGCCGAGAAATTATAGTTTATTGGTCATTTGGGCAGTTTTTCCATCACTTTCAACTTTCTGGTTTAAAAGCCCATGTCTGCACTTATTTCCCTCCTTTTCTGTAACTAGTCTAGTCCAGATACAGATTTGCTGTATCCAGTACTGTATGTAAGCTTTTGAGCCCCCAAGCCTTTCTGTGTTGGAGGGAAGCCTTCTAGCTTATCGGTGGGAGTGGTAAGCACTAGGTAGCCTATCTACCACAAGAGGAGTGGTTCCTGGGTCAGAAATTGTAGTTTATTGGCTGTTAGAGCAATTTTTCCATCTCTTTCAACTTTCTGGTTTAAAAAGCCCATGTTTGCGCTTATTTCCTGACTTTCCTGTAACTAGTCTAGTCCAGATACAGATTTGCTGTATCCAGGACTATTTGTAAGCTACAAGGGGTGCCAAAAAGTCTGCTCTTTAATTTTTCCCTTAGATCCACTAGTTCTGTCCTCTCCTGCACTTTACTAGCTTATTAGTCCAGGACTTTACCAAACTTCTTGTAGCAATTACTGTAGCACACAAAACTGTTACCAGCAATAAATGTTCTACAAGGAAAGCATTCCAATACTTATTATTAATGCCCACCCCTCCAGGCATGTCTAAAGGTCAGTTCCCTGTGCTTTCTCCTATTTACCTGGTGAACTTGGGCATCCTGAGGAAATGTAGCAACTGCCTCATGTACACTGACAACACTCTCCTCTTACTTCCCAACACTCAGACTTGCGGGAGATGCACTTATCTATCCAAATTGGAAGCCACACACTCTCCAGCCAAAACCAGAATAGCTGATCAAGAGGAGAAGGTCAACACTTGCACCATACCACATGGAACACATAGCCCTCCAGAACACACACCAGCACTGCCTTCACATAAAAACACAAACCACACACCCACCTTTGTGGAGGCTCTTAATAACATTCTACCCAAACAGAAGAGACCTCTAAGGCAGAAACACACTCGACCACCACAACGCAACACTAATCACGAGACACATAACTCTCCTAAACAGTGTGCCACTCAACCAAAACCCCTAAAGCAAAACAGCATGCCCAACACACTAATCATAGGTGACGTGATAGTGAGGCGCACTGATGTCCCACTCACTAGGTTGAATAATAATAATAAGGATAAAGTAACAGTCAGCTGCCTGTCAGGTGCCAGGATCTGCCACATAATGCACGCACTCAGGTCCGTCAACAACAAGTACAAATATGACTCTGTCATTATACGTGTTGGTGTGAATGACCTATGATGTACCTCTCTGGACTACATGAAAAGAGACAGAGGAGCTCTCAGATTATGTAGCCCAGGCGGGTATGGCCCTTTCCCTGAGCAGCATCCTACCATCACCCAGAATGATACCACAGTAGAAGCAGAAAATGATTGATTTCTACAATTGGTTAAGTTTCTGGTGTCATTCTACAGTGAGCCAGTATCTGTCTGCCTGGGATGACATGAGTGACAGACCTCAATGCTTTGCCAGAGATGGCCTGCATCTGTCACCCTGGGCTTCTGGATACTGGCCAAGGCTCTTGCCAGCCCTATAGTGCCTTTTTAGGTGGTGTTCCAAAGACCAAATTACCACCGTAACAGCTACAAACAAATGCAATCTGAGGTTCATGCTGCTCAATGCTAGAAGTCTAAATCTCAAAATGCACTCACTTGAAGCACTCCTTAAAATGGAGAACATCGACATTTGTGCTGTAACAGAGACTTGTTTCAAGGCAGTAGAAAGCACTCCTGCACTACCAGGCTATAACTCATTCCACACCTTTCAGCCTAAGAACTTGGATCAAAGCTCCAAAGGCAGTGATGTTTCCATGTTCATAAAGGATGCACACACCTCCAGACTGGTAGCCCAACATAACGCATCAGAGATACTTCAGGTGCAACTAACATTGGGTAAGACAGTGATTCAGGTCATAGCCTGATATAGGTCCCTAACCATCTCCCAAGACTCACACTCCACATTCCTAAGCACCCTGGGGAATATTATGGTCCAACCTAACACTCTCATACTGGGTGACTTCAACTACCCCTCCATTAACTGGGAAAATTACTCATGTGCCAATACTCTTGCCCAACATTTCCTGGAATTTATTAATTTCAATGCCCTGGACCAGCTCATTCTTACCCCCACTAGAGGTAGCAATATCCTTGACCTGGTCATTACTAACATGGGCGACTGTTGCTCTACACCAGTAGTCAGCTCTTCCCTGGTTAGATCTGACCACAAACTAATTACCTTGGAAATCCACATCCCTCCCAACCCCCCGCAAAGGTAGCCACCATGAAAAACTTCTCCAAAGCTAACTTTGAGCTCTTAAAAACTAATTTCACGGCACCCATGCAAATGGAGAATAGTTGCATGACCACCGAATCATACACCAATGCACTGCACAAACATGTACACAAATGCATGGATTTCGCCATAACCAATAAAACCAAGATGCACTCCTCCAAAAAAAGGAAGCCAATCTGGTGGTCCCCAGCCATAAACAAACTCTACAACAGAAGGAGGAAACTGATGCAGAATATAAGGAGAAGTCCCAAGACTGGAAAAACTCCCTTATCAGCCTCAACAAAAAGTTGAAATCCCTCATCAAATCCTCTAATCCTAGTTATGAAAACAGAATTGCAGCAGATAGTAAAGACAACCACAAGGCCTTCTATAGTTATATAAAGAATCTCCATGGCAATACCCAGATTTGCTCTGAGCTACTGCACAATGGTACCTCCTATACCGAGCCAACAGATATTGCCAATATACTGGCTGACAGATTCAGTGCCAACTTTACCCCTCTCTCCCCCTACAAAGGGCCAATCACAATACCAGTAGATTGCTAGACACACAGTATTACTGCTGCACAGGTTAAAACAGCACTGTCCAAGGCCAAGAATACAGCTTTTATGGGACCTGATAATATCCCTGGCTTGTGTTCTACATGAACTAGAGTGAACTGGCACTTCACCTGTGTGCCCTGTTCAGTCCCAGCCTCACCTCAGGCTTTGTCCCTACTAAATGGCACACTGCTACAGTCATCCTTCTCCACAAAGGAGGAGCAACTACAGACCCTGGGAACTATTGCCCCATTAGCCTGATGAGTCTGATATGCAAAGCTATGGAACACATCATCATGGACCTAATAAATAAGGATATAGAGAATCTCCAAACTCTGAATCCCACACAGTTTGGTTTTGTGAAAGGTAGATCATGCCTGCTCAAGCTGGTCAACTTCTTTGAGTCAGTCACCAGAGTTGTGGATGAAGGTAAGGTGGTTCATACAGCTTACCTTGATTTGGCCAAGGCCTTTGATACCATTCCCCACTCAGGAGTCATAGAAAAACTCACTAAGCTAGGCATTGACCCCTATATCACTAGGTGGGTTGCAAACTGGCTCACAGATAGAACCCACAGTGTGAAAGTAGCTGACTCCAAGTCAGACTGCCGACCAGTAACAAGTGGAGTCCCACAGAGTTCAGTCCTGGTTCCTCTCCTGTTTGGTATCTACTTTTCTGAAATCCAGGCCAATACAAAGGGACTCTGGCTGACAAAGTTCACAGATGATTGCAAGTTAGGAGTTATTATTAACTCCCCAAGTGATGTTGACATCCTACAGAAAAGCCTCGTTGAAACCAAAGACTGGTATCAGAACCATGGCCTTAAACTCAATGCCAAAAAATGTGGATTCATCCCCTTTGGGAAAAACCCAGTTCACATGAATTATCACATCGATGGTAGTCCACTGAACACAGAGGGTGTTATAAGAGATCTGGGAACACAGGTTGACAGCAACCTGTCTTTTGACCACCTCGTTGCCAGTGTGGTCAGAAAGTCCTTCTATGTGGCACATCTCATTACTAAGGGTTTTGCATCCAGGAAGAAAGAGGTCATTGTCTCCCTCTACTTTTCTCTCATTAGGCCAATCATCAAGCACAATGCCCCATTTGGCATGTACCTCAGTAGACACCTGAAACAACTGGAGAGGCCACAAAAGTACCTCACAAAGAGGATCCTAGGCCTTAAACACTTGTCCTTAATGGACAGACTCAAAAAACTCCAACTATTCTCTGTCTCATATCGCCTACATAGAGGCGATCTCAGCTTGACTTGCAAAGCCATGTCTGACCCAGTTCTGTTAGAAATGTTACATCTAAAGAAATCCCAGTCCCTCCGCACCACACTCTCCAGAGACCTCAACCTCATTACCACAATCAACAGAACATGCTGGAGGGACAGGTTCATAACTCAGAGACTGCCCATGCTATGGAATAGACTTCCCATACATGTCAAACAGAGCACCTCATTGACCCTCTTCAAGAGAAATCTTGATGAGTGGATGGGAAATAGAAAATTCACCCAGGGGATCACTCCAGTGGCTCTACTCAACATAGGCACTGGGAACTAAAGTCAGGTGGCACAATGCCAGGGTAATTCTATGGGCTAGGCTTGTAAAGGCTCCAGGGCCATTAGCCTAGTACACACCTATGAACCTATAAACTGTGCAACTCTGAATAAGTCACTTAATCAGAAAGTGCTCCTGGGTCTTCCCTGAAATATTCATTGGGGTCTAATGAGTTTACTCAGTTTTCCTGAATAGCAAAGAATGATCTGGCCATGTTCCAGCTGTTGATTAAGATGCAGCTCATAGATGACAAGAAATCATAATCTTCCTCACAAGCGCACCTTAAGAATTGACTTATGTATATCAGTGCATTCAAGAAACAGGAAGAATGAGTGTCTGCTTACCATACCTCTCAAGCTGCAAACATCAAAAATCTGGACAAGGCCCATGAAAAATAGGTACAAATCTGCACGCTGATTAATGTAAAATTCGCGTACTTAATTACGTAACCTCGCCCACTCCAACTGAATTGTGGGATACCAACTTTCAAACGCAAACTGAAGAGCAGACAACCAAAATATGGCACCAGAGTCCCCCTGCAGCCATTCCAATGTCCCATTACCTGGCTATTTCACCCCATTTACCATAAACACTGATGTGTGCATGCATACTGCTTTACTTCTACAATGATTATTTGTATTTTATTTTTACATTTTATAGCACAATGCACAAACACTAATAGATATCTGCTAAACAAAGCAATACTGTCTCACAATGAAATTAGAATTGGCATTAAAACTTCTCTGCCCTGGAAACCCACATTCATTGAAAACAGCATTGAAACCCACACCACATCAAAGAAAATGCACCTGGCCAGTGGTGGATAAAGATTACCTTTGGGCTGTTTTCATATCATAGGCCCCTTGCACACAAAACAAGAAACATACATGCGTTTTTTGATACACCTTTCTGACTTTAAATTATATTCCTTCTATAATACAGCACACTTGTTGGAATTAAGTCAGAGCACATTTTAAATTTATTGTCTGAACATTTTTCCAGTAGGCAGTAAAACAAAATGCATGACCCAATAATGACAAAACTGCCCAATTCAGAACATTTCCATCATAAAAGTCTACTTCCGCACAAATGCACACACACACACACACACACAATATCTATATATATATATATATATATATATATATATATATATATATATATATATATACATATATGGATCTAGGACGTTTGATTTAGTGATCAAACATCCAAATCCATAACCACTGAACACACTTTAACAAACGCACTTTAACCAAAAAAGCACTTTCGTTAAAGCTTGTCAATAAAAAAAAAAAACTACATTTACCCACATGTGGGGGGATATGCCCCTCACACCCCCCCACTTTAATATTCTCCCTCCGAGACTGCACTACAGTGGGGAAAAGGGAATTTTCCCTTATCTGCACCATAGTACAGCCTCGGCAACAGGCACACTTACGCAGAAGTGCTCCTTCGGTGAAAAGCACTTTCACGTAAGTATGCTCGCGCTTAATGGATTTGGACGTTTGATCTTTCGATCAAACGTCCTAGGTAATATATATATATATATATATATATATATATATATATATATATATATATATATAGAATGACAGTAGTGTAAGCCATAGGCATCTTACACAGCTTCTTGCACTTATTTTCAACTTTTTTTTGGGGGGGGACAAAAGATCAAAAACCAGGGACACATTTTAAACATTGCTTGTATAATTTTGGAAAGTCACTAGAATAAAATGTTGTGTTACCACAATGCATTTCACTGCCAAGTCTTGAAACCAGGACCCTGTGCAGTACAGTCATAGCAACATACCACTATGCCAAATCAGCAGTTTCCTGAAAGATAGGAAGGCTGAAACTTAAATGGCTATCATTTAGTGAATTCAGTTCTCATTTCTCACCATAGCTCTAAACCTCTTAGCACAAAAAGCTGTACAAAGCCAATAATGTGGGAATACAGCCCCAAAATAAACTAGAATAAAAGGTTTTGTGTTACCATTTATTTTCTAAAGAATATGAAGACTGACATTCAAATGCCTGTCATTATTTAGTGAATTCAATCCTTCAATGATTTGCCACAAAAATCCTGAAAAACACAGATTTAATGAGGAACAGAACAAAAATATGAGGCATAAATTCAGAAGTGGTGGTGGCTAGGGACTTTAGGCTCTTATTACCTGTACCCAAGGTACTGGGTTTGAGCCTGAGTACATTTAGCCACCAGGTGTATTCACCTGGGGGCATTTACACAAACACCAACTCAGACACACACACACACACACACACACACACACACACACACACACACACACACACACACACATCTGAACTCTGCAGCAGCAAATAAATACAAAGCAGCTCGACCCTGGATAGCAGCAAATAAATACAAACAAATCCTACTATGAGGCAAACAAAGCAGCTCTGCAGCTAATGACCCTGGAAAAAGCAGCTCAACCCTATAAACTCTGCAGCAAATAAATACAAAGCAGCTTGACCCTGGAAATAAACAAAACTCTGCAGCTCACTCTGAAAATACAAGAAAATAAAGCAGACAAATAACACCTTAAGCTCATTTCACGAGCTAAAGACCCTGGAAATAAACAACTCCATTCGGAATAAAGAGCTCTGGAAATGCCTAGCTGAAATATAAATCCATCTGCACTTCCCCACTCGCAGACAGCTGGAAATCCATTCAAACAGTACAGAAATGTGTGCACTGAGTCCTTGAGCTCAATTCCAACAGGCTGATGGAGCTGACATCATCATGCATGTGATGACGTCAGCTCAAATGCGAAAAGAAAAAAAAATTTTAAAAAGCTGGGAATCGTGGCACCCCATTATTTGGACCCCAAAACTCTGTAAAAACCAAGTAATTATGTATGGTTGGGAGGTGTGCTGTTTACCCCCATGCTTATGACACAATCCTAGCTCATCTTTCCTCTTAGCTGTCTTTAGCTCATTCTACCTAATACGGAGAGAGAAAAAAATGTTTTTTCACTTTATTCATCTGCTTACTGTGTTTGTGTTTCTTCCTACTTTATTACTTATTTTGCTCTTGCTGCCTGTTCTTAAAAGTACTTAATAGCATTTATTCTGCTGCATTTGTTGCTGCTTGTTGGTAGCCAATTAAATTGTAACTGTTATTCTAAGCCTTTGGATTATGCACTTAGGCTTTAGACCAGTTGTTTCACATTAGAAAGGTTTGTGGTATGCACTGTTGTGGCAGGACAGGAAGCTTACATCCTTCTGAGTTGGGAGTTGCTGATTGAAGGCTTAGTGTCTGTTCTAAAGTGTATTAGTTCTGGTTTAAGCACTTGGGCTTTGGGCCAGTTTTTTTTACATTAAGAAGGTGTGGTCTGCACTCTTGTAGGAGGCTGGATTCTGCCCTTCTGAGCTGGGAATTTCTGGTCACAGGCTTATTGTGCCTGCTTATTTGAACTGTTTTTTTTCTGAAATTGGTGCACCTTGTTTCTGCAGCATAGACCAGATTCAGGCCTGCTGAATCTAGCTTTGTTTGTATAACTTGAGCACTGACTCAGGCCATCTTTTTTTGGAGAGGGTTCCCCTGCACCCTAGCAGCAGGAGTGTGCAGTTAGAACTTGTCTGATTGAAGACTGCTGGAGCAGGGCTCAGTTTTGAGCTATTTTCTGGTTAATTAGGTAACTTGTTTAAATCCATTCTTCGTTTTCTATTGTTATAGATATATATTCATCTGTTTTTACTGTATTTGTGTTCCTTCCTACTTTATTACTAGTGGCATTGACTACAACTCTGATCTGAGATATATAACAATAAGTATCCTTTCCTGTGCATTTAAAGAGTTTTTTTGATTGTATCTGCTTTATTTTCTGAAAAAAACAAAAAAATATACTGGTTTCCTCCCTTTCTAAGCTAGTATAGTCCAGTTTTTGGGTTAAGTGCTGAATTCAGGGCTGTGTTACAAATCTCTGTGTTTGCCCAAACCTTACTTGGATAGAAGGAAGTTTCTCTGTTCACCTGTGAGAGAGGGGAACTTTGAGCAGCCTATATGTCCCTGGAGGAGTGGTTTCAGCCCAGAAATTAGTAGTTTATTGGCCATTTTAGGCTAATTTCAATCTCTTTCATTTCCCTGCTATAAATATCACATTTGCCCATTTTTGCACGCCAGGCAGCGCCAGTTAGCTAGGGTATAACTATTCCCAGCTCCACAAAGTTTCCTCTTCAATTTTTCAATTGGAACTAGACAAACTTTCAACTTAAGCACTCAAGCCATTCATTCTTCAGCCCAGCACTTGCTCAAAACTCATAGCAAGCACTTATAAGCCCTAGCACTAGACCCGCCTATATCGTACAGAAGGACAAGGCTCTCTATTCAACCTTACCAGCCATTCAGTAAAACAGTTCACTGTACCTATCCAGGCATGTCCAAAGGGCAGTTTCAGGTGTACTCTCTAGTCCAACTGGTGAATCTGGGCATTCTGAGGCAATGTTGCAACTGCCTCATGTACACACAGACAACCCTCTCCTCCTACCACCAAACACTAATACATACGAGAGATGCAATTATACAGCCAAACTGGAGGCTAAGCTCTCTCAACCCAAGGCTGGATCAGACAGTCAAGAGGAGAAGGGAAATACTTGCATCACACCACCAGTCTCACATAGACCCATTAAACCAGCACCGGCACAAAACACACACAAATACACGAAAACATACTCGGAGGCTCTAAATAAAAATCTGCAAAAGCAACAGAGACCTCCAAAGCAAATATCCAAACAACCTCCACCCCCCCCAACATAAGTCATGAAACACATACTTCACAAAAACAGTGTGCCATGCAATCACAGCCCTAAAGGCCAAATAGCATACCCAACATACTAGTAATAGGTGACTCTATAATTAGGCACACTGACGTCCCACTCAGTAGGCTGAAGGAGAAGGTTACTGTTAGCTGCCTGTCAGGTGCCAGGATCCGCCACATAACACAAACACTTAGGTCACTCCAGAACAAGTACAAATACGACTCTGTCATTGTCCATGTTGGTGTGAATGACCTGAGCCATACCTCCCTGGACTATATGAAAAGACACATGAAAGAGCTCTCTGATCTTGTAGCACAGGCTGGTATGACCCTGACCCTGAGTAGCATCCTGCCCTCACCAAGAATGATACCACAGTATAAAGAAAAAAATATCAATTTCAACAATTGGCTAAGTTTCTGGTGTCATTCAAAGGGGATCCAGTCTCTGTCCATCTGGGATGACATGCTCGACAAGCCACGCTGCTTCACTAGAGCCGGCTTGCACTTGTCACCCGTAGGCTTTCAAATACTGGCCAAGGCTCTTGCCACCCCCATAGTGCCTTTTTTAGGCTAGGCTCAAAAGACAAACCCACTGCCATAAATAGCACAAGTAACAAAAAAAACTGAAGGTAATTCTACTCAATGCCAGAAGTCTAAACCTCAAAATGCACGCACTCGAGGCACTCCTCAGTATGGATAAAATCGATATATGTGCAGTAACAAAAACCTGGTTTAAGGCTACAGAGAGCACCCCAGCACTACCAGGCTACAACTCATACCATACATTTCAGCCACAGAACCTGGACCGAAATACAAAAGGTGGGGGCGTATCCATATTTATCAAGGATACTCACACCTCCAGGTTAGTGGCACAGCACGATGCTTCAGAGATCATCCACATGCAACTAACAACAGGCAAAACTGCAATTCAAATTGTAGCTTACTACAGATCACCCACCATGTCCCAGGACCCCCATTCCACATTTCTGGAAACACTGAGAAATATAAAGGTCCTACCAAACACCCTCATATTGGGTGATTTCAATTACCCAAACATTAATTGGGAGAACTACTCAAGTACTAACTCCCTTGCCCAACATTTCCTAGAATTTATAAACTCAAATGCCCTGGATCAACTGGTCAACACTCCCACCAGAGATGACAACATATTGGACCTGGTCATCACCAACATGGGTGACCGGTGCTCCACAAAGGAGGTCAACCCCTCACTGGTTAGATCTGATCATAAACAAATTACTTTGGATATCCATATTCTGCCCCCACCCCTGGACAAGGAAATCACGGTGAAAAACTTTTCAAAAACAAACTTCACGTTACTTAAGACCAAGGTGGAAAGCTTCAAAGCCCCCATGCTAAAGGATAACATTGTCCAAGCTGCAAAATCCTTTACTAATGCATTCTATGGGCACCTACAAGAATGCATGGATTGTGCTATCCCAAGCAAAACCAAGACTCACTCCTCTAAGAAAAAAAAACCAGTCTGGTGGACTCCTGCCATAAACAAGCTATACAATAGAAGGAGGAAACTAGTACAGAAAAGAGTACAATCCCAAGAAGGGAAGACATCCCTGATCAGTATCAGCAAGAAACTATGATCCCTCATAAAATCATCCAAGGCAAGTTTCGAAAGAAAAATTGCCAAGGACTCCAAAGATAACCACAAGGCATTCTTTAGCTATGTCAAGAATCTAAGTGGCAATGCTCAGATCTGCTCAGAGTTAGTGCAGAATGGTACAAAATACACTGAACTGACTGATATTGCCAACATCCTGGCAGACAGGTACAGTGCAAACTTCACCCTCCTCTCACCCCCAAAAGGGCCCATAACTATACCAGATGAATGTAGAGCTCCTGAAATCACAGACACACAGGTTAAAACAGCCCTCTCCAAAGCCAAAAACACAGCATCAATGGGACTGGACGGTGTCCCAGACTGCGTCCTACACGAGTTCAAAGACGAACTAACCCCTCACCTAAACACACTGTTCAAACTCAGCCTCTCCACAGGTTATGTACACATAGAGTGGCACACAGCAGCCATTATTTCATTCAACAAAGGTGGAGCCACAACAGACCCCAGGAACTATCACCCTATAAGCCTGACTATCTTGGTCTGCAAGGCTATGGAGTGCATCATCGTGGAACTCATTAACAGAGACATTGGGAACCTCCAAACACTGGATCCTACCCAGTTCGGCTTTGTTAAGGGCAAATCATGCCTCCTAAACCTGGTGAACTTCTCTGAGACAGTTACCAAGGCTATAGACGAGGGAAAGGTGGTACTCACAGCCTACCTAGACCTCGCAAAGGCCTTTGACACCATTCCCCATTCTGGTATTATAGACAAGCTCACCAGCCTGAACATAAAACCCCTACGTCACAAGATGGGTTGCCAACTGGATCATGGACAGAACCCACACGGTAAGAGTTGCAGGAGCTAGGTCTGACTCTAAACTGGTTACAAGTGGCATTCCCCAGGGCTCAGTCCTAGGACCCCTCCTGTTTGGCATATACTTCTCAGAGGTACAGGCAAGCATAGGAGGACTATGGCTGACCAAGTTCACAGACGACTGCAAACTAGGGGCTATAACTGACTCTCTGGCTGACACAGACAACCCATAAAAGGGTCTCACTGAGACGGACACCTGGTGTCAAAATCATGGCCTCAAGCTAAATGCCAAAAAGTACATAGTCATCCCCTTTGGAAAAAACAAAGTACCTACAAACTACCACATAGGTGGTAGTCCCCTAAATACGGAAGTAATAAGGGATCTGGGGACCCAATTAGATAGTAAACTCTCCTTTGATAATCACATTGCCAAAGTGGTTAGAAAATCCTTCTACATGGCACACGTTATCACAAAAGGGTTTGCATCCAGATCAAAAGAGGTCATTGTGCCCCTTTTCTCATCGCTCATCAGACCCATCATAGAGTATAACGCCCCATTTGTGATGTATCTTGCAAGACACCTGCAACAGCTGGAAAGACCACAGAAGTACCTCACCAAGAGGATCACTGGCCTCAAACAGATGCCCTATGCAGCTCGACTGAAGAAACCCAAGCTGTATTCAGTTGCATACCGCCTACTCAGAGGTGATCTCTGCCTGACATACAAGGCCATGTCCAACCCAGAACTAATGGACATGCTCCACCTAAAGAAAAGCTTATCCCCTCAAGCCACACAATCTAGGCATCTAAACCTCACCACAACAATAAATATGACATGCTGGAGGGATAGATTCCTGTCACAGAGACTTTCCATGCTTTGGAACAAGATTCCAATCTACATTAGGCAGAGCTCCTCACTGACACTCTTCAAGAGAACCTTGACGTGTGGGTGGGAAGCAGAAAGTTTACCCCAGGGATCACTTCAGTGGCTCTGCTGGACAGAGGCACAGGGAACTAATCTAAGGGGGCGGCGAAAGCCAACACATTCTGGCTAGGCTTATAAATGCTTTTGGGTAGATAGCCTAGTACCTACCTATGAACCTATAAATGCTTTATGAATGCATCTTTTCACCCCACATTTTAACAAGACCTGCCCTAGGCAGAGCTCTTTTTCAGCCGTACAGCTTACCAGTCTCCCATTAATACAGATATCAGCTCCCTTAGCTTATATTGTGTGCCTGCAATTAAATTCCTTGACAGTCTACTCCCAAACTGTGTTGAAAGCTGGCATTGGTGACATATAAGGGAACCCATCTTGCCCTCCTGTTCCCCGCAGTCTACCTGCCACTTCCCTGTGCTCTGTTCTGTGCTTCGTTTGCTGTTATTACTGGCAAGTTTTCTGCTGCCACAAGTACTGTAATATGGATACTGACTGTCCTGCACTGACTTCCTGGCTATTTACTCAATTGACCTCTACACAGTCAGCCCAAGGACTGTTTTCATATCTACAAGGTTTTTCTCTCTGCAGATGATGCCTTTACTAATAGAATGTCCAGCTATCAGCAATTTTTTTCTGCTCCTTGCTAGTTACTCTGTCATCTCTGCTTCTTGTGAACTACATTTGCATATTGCCCTAAGCTCCACCCTGCCCTATATGCATAGCCGGCCTTAGGCATAGGCCAACTAGGGGGCCGGCTAGGGCACCACTCTAGTAGGGGCGTTTTCCAGTATTTATTTGGTGTAGGTAGACCAGGATGGGGGCACCTTGAGGTGTGGTTGGGCGCCGTGGAGCCCTTTTGCCTAGGGTACCAGTTGACCTAAGGCCATCCTGCCTATATGAGCTTACTATTCACTATGTTACTTGAGCTCTGCCTTCCTCTGCCACTGCCCCCTGTGCTTGACATATCTGCTGTCCCCAAACTTGCACCACTAACCCTACCTGCTGTGATTTGTCTTTCCACCTGTATCTCCCCTTCCTATTTTCTCACGCCCTTTTAACCACCTATACCCTCTCTGGCATTTGCATGTTAGTTTGTTTCTTTTATTTGTTAAATGGGTAGGTGAACTGGTTCAAATACTTTTTTCATTCATGATTTGAGCTGAAAGGCAGTTAAAGACATAGATCAACATAACTTTAACACTGCTACAAAAAAATTTTAAAGTTTCATCAGACATCTTATTTTTTGCACCTTCCCTTTTGGCCCACCACAAGTTGCCTCCAGTTCCTCTCCTCATGGAGTGGGGTGTACAATGGGATCTGCACTGAATTTACCCCCACTACTGCAAGACACCCTGCCCCCCTCCCATGCAGCACTTCAGTGCTGTTTCTCCATTCTCCATCAGGGAAATCAAACTGTGACAATGCGGCTTGAGCATGTCCACCTCCTTCCACCCCAAGGAAGGGTAGACCCTTCCTCCTGGTGAGCTCTGTCATGCACCTGAGCCACTATTACAACTCAGGTTGCCTGGCAGGGCTTCATCACTGTATGCCAGCAATGCAGGCTAACATACCTCATATTTATACATACTGGTCAAATATATCATAGTATTGCATACATTACTCCACTGGAACATTATTGCAGAACATATATGTTATATATTAACATTTAACCATTTTAATTAGTACATTAATAAACTTAAATGATATGTAAATACTACAGTGGATATAAAAAGTGTACACACCCCTCTTAAAATGCCAGGTTTTTGTGATATAAAAAAATGAGACCACAATAAATAATTTCAAAACTTTTCCCACCTTTAATGTGACTCATAACCTGTACAATTCAATTGAAAAACAAACAAACCTGTTAGGAGAAAAATATAAAAATAAAAAATGTACAATACGCTGTTACATAAGTGTGCACACCCTTAAATATTTTGTGTGTGCACACCCTTAAACTAATACTTTGTTGTGTGTGCATACCCTTAAACTAATACTTTGTTGGAGTACCTTTTGATTTAATTACAGCATTCAGTCTTCTTGGGTATACACCTGCCATCAATTAAAGAGACTCTAATTAACTCCAAATAAAGTTCAGCTGTCCTAGTAGGTTTTCCTGACATTTACTTAGTTGCCTGCTACAGCAAAAGCCATGGTTCACAGAGAGCTTACAAAGCATCAAAGGGATCTCATTGTTGAAAGGTATTAGTCAGGAGAAAGGTACAAAAACACTTCTACAGCATTGGATATACCATGGGTCAAAGTGGAGAAAATATGGGACAACAGTGGCGTTGCAAAGAACTGGATGTCCCTCCAAAATTGATGAAAAGACAATATGAAAACTGGTCAGGGAGGCTGCCAAGAGACCTACAATAACACTGAAGGAGCTGCAGGATTTTCTGGCAAGTGCTTATTGTGTACTACATGTGACAATCTCCCATATTCCCCATATGTCTGGACTATGGGGTAGGATTACAAGACGGATGCATTTTCTTATGCAGAAACATCCAGGTCCTGCTAAAATTTACAAAACAATACATCAAGTCTCCCAAAAGCATGTGGAAAAATGTGTTATGGTCTGATGAGACCAAGGTTGAACTTTTTGGCCACAATTCCAAAAGGTACATTTGATGCAAAAACAACAATTCGCATCACCAAAAGAACATCATCCCCACAGTGAAGCATGGTGGTGGCAGTATCATACTTTGGGGTTGCTTTTCTTCATCTGGAACTGTGGCTTTAGTCAAGGTGGAGGGAATTATGAACAGTTCCAAATACCAGTCACTTCTGGCCCAAAACCTTCAGGCATCTGCTAGAAAGCTGAAGATGAGGAGGAATTTTACCTTTCAGCACGACAACGACCCCAAGCATACATCCAAATCAACAAAAGAATGGCTTCACCAGAAGAAAATTAAAGTTTTGGAATGGCCCAGCCAGAGCCCAGACGTAAATCCAATAGAAAATCTGTGGGGTGACCTGAAGAGGGCTATGCACAAGAGATGCCCTCGCAATCTGACAGATTTTAAGTGCTTTTCCAAGGAAGAGTGGGCAAATATTGCCAAGTCAAGATGTGCCATGCTGATAGACTCCTACCCAAGAAGACTGAATGCTGTAATTAAATCAAAAGGTGCTTCAACAAAGTATTAGTTTAAGGGTGTGCAGACTAATGCAACCAACTTATTGCATGTTTTTTATTTTTTTATTTTTTATTTTTTCCCCCTAATTTTTTAATATCACAAAGACCTGGCATTTTATCAGTGGTGCGTACACTTTTTATATCCACTGTACATATTTGTAA
Organism: Protopterus annectens; assembly: GCF_019279795.1. Classification (NCBI taxonomy): domain Eukaryota; kingdom Metazoa; phylum Chordata; order Ceratodontiformes; family Protopteridae; genus Protopterus; species Protopterus annectens. Next base: position 1,620,814,520 of record NC_056741.1, read on the forward strand.
AGAGGACTATCTCTTCTGTCCTCTTCTGTTCTGTATTAGATGAGGGATAAGGGTTGTAGTTGTACTAGTTTTTTTATTTGGGGGGGGGTTGTAGTGGGGATATATTCCTGAATGTCTAATCTATAAACATAATTTGGTATACTTGTGTTGTTTATATGTGTGAATATAGTACAGGAAACAGAGGTAGTGTGTCCAAGTCTTGGGAAGAAAGCACTCTAAGTAATTCAACTTTTCTGCCTGGAATTGTGTACTGTTGTAGTGTTAGATATTTTATATTGCTGGATTTGGTGTTGCTGTGTTCATTACAGTTTATTTTAAGTGAAGAATTGCTGACAGTGCATTTCTTAGCAAGCACCAGCAGTAGATTTTATCCTTATGGAGATTTCTCCCTTGTTTAAGTTGACATATTTCTGTTTTATATATATATATATATATATATATATATATATATATATATATATATATATATATATATATATATATATAGATGTGTGTGTGTATATATATATATATATATATATATATATATATATATATATATATATATATATATATATATATATATATATTCCTTCACTGTCGCCAAACTGTGGAACTCACTTCCACTTTCTATAAGAAACACAGGCAGTACTGCCACCTGCAAACAAATACTGAAAAATCATCTTAACTCTTCCTGGCCATGTTCCTGCTCTATAGCCTAACCTCTTCACTCTCCTTATATGATTACTAAACTCCTATGTCTTTTGCTACTAGTGACTGTATCATCTTCACTTGTTGATACTGGTCCAATAATACGGATTAATGTATCTCTGTTTATACCTCTCTGATTGAATTCATTACATTCTGCTTTAATATATATTTTCTGTATACATTATTGTAATAAAACAAACTAGATCCCTGCTTTTATGTATATATTCTGTATATGTTACTGTATTTACTATCTGTAACACTGTTTCTACTTCTGCACCAATTAATGTTTATATTTTTTCTGTATCTGTGTTCTTGTTGGAGCTTTTCTCCCCATGCCTCCACTGAAAATGGGCTCTTTTAGGCCCAGTGGACTTTCCCGGTAAACAAATGCAATGAATATATATATATATATATATATATATATATATATATATATATATATATATATAAGTTTGATGACTATATATATACATATATATATATATATATATATAAGTTTGATGAATATATATATATATATATATATATATATATATATATATATATATATATATATATATATATATATATAAGTTTGAGTGTATAGAGGGCTTGGCCCATAAATAAGAGAGTTTTTCCTATGTTCAATGTGTGTTTATTTAGGGATCAGTAAGTTCTATGTAGGGCAGAATCATCTTATTCCCTGGGATTCAATAACACTTACTCTAAGTGTACACTAACCTCAGGATTTAATAAAATCTGTGTAGGCACAGTGTAGAGCCTAAACAGAATGTATCCATGTACACAGCCATGGTTCCCCCTCGGCAGTGCACCATGCATATTAATGATGGCGCACTGCCGAGGGAGAGCATAGGAACAGGGTTATTGAATCCATGTAGTGAGAAGTGTAGAGGCTACCCATGGTTGTGGATGCCTGGTCAGATCTTATGTACAGGGTGAGGCTCCCTGTAATGCTCCCCACTACTGTTGAAATGCTGTGAATTGTTTAAAATGTGTAAAATTGTATTTTTATTATTTTTTTCCTCTCTGTATGTTTGTGTGGCATTGCAATACCAAGCTGTGCTCACATATAGACAGGTGACACCTGCTACAGATTTAAAAATAGAAACTGGATGTAATTAATTATCATGATTAAATTGTTTTATTTTATTCTTTTTTTTTTGTTTCTGTTTGCACGGCATGAAGCACAGCAGAGCCAGGCTGCACTCATACATACATAACAGACACCTGCCAGAGATATAAAAATAGAAACCGGATGTAATTAATTATTTATGTCTAGGTATATTTAAGCCTGTTTGTATGGCACAGTACTCAGCAGTGCTCACAGGTAGCCTAGTAGAATATGTGAAGGTATACTAGTTTGCATGCTATCCAAGTAGCTAAATGGATAGAGTTACATCCTAATGTGTAGTAGATCCTGTGTTTGAGTCCATAGCAGTCATAACATGTCTGTAATTTAATTTACTTTTTTTTTAATTTAATAAAAAATCTGTGAAATATGGCAGTGTTGTGTGGTGCAAAGTACTGCTTAAACATGTTAATGGCTACTACAGTTTGCGTGATGCTAAGCTTTGCAAAGCCACAGTTGTGTGAGATTTTATGCTGCTTAGCTCTATTTATCTGGCTTGTGCACTGCTAAGCAATGCAGTGCTTTTTTGAATATTGCTCAATGACGTGTAAGGGTGGGAAAACAACCTATATTAAGTGCAATAGGTGGAAATTCTGCACCATTCTTTGGAGTCTAATCAACTGTTGATATGGCAGGTGGTGCTGGTGAAGGTGCGAACTTTCAAGCACAGAGATGGGGTGTTCAGGAATCAAGGGTCTTTGTTGGGCTCCTGGTAAAGAACAATGAACCCAGGCTGCTGCAGGGTGCTTTCCAAGGCTCGAAGTGTAAGGTGGAGCCCTGGGACAGGTTGGCCAGGGAACTCACCAGTGTTACTGGTATCCCCCACACAAGTGAGCAGTATCACCACCATCATGTTGACTTGAAGAGGAGAAAGAGGAGAAAAATGGACACCTGGGTCCAAAAAGACAGAACTGGGAATGCCCCACAAATATGTAGTATGTTTTCCACTGTTTTACCAATATGCAAGCTGAATGTCTGAAAAACTGGCATTCATAATGGTGTGCTTTTTTTCCCAAAGGCTGCAATTGAGAGGGCTCATAATGTCTTGTCCCATGCCAGGTGCCTGGCCAGGTTGTACCATGAGTGTGGTATGTATGGATTTATTATGCTAACTGTGGTGCAATAAGCAAGAAAGATTAAAGCATTTACTGCAATAAATTATATACAATAAAAATTATACTGCAATAAATGGGCAATTAAATCTGTACTGCAATAAATGAATAACAACTGTATTGCAATAAACAATACCAATAACAGTAAGCAAAATGGTGTTCAGCAGGATTTGTGTTGTCATAACCATTGCAGAAGAGCTGTATGCATTGCTTTTCTATGATAAGGTTGCTGCAGTCAAGTGTAACACTGTAATAGCTGTGGAATGCAAAACTAATGGCCTGAAAACTGCATTGTTTAACCCATAATATCATCCCAGGTTGTCGCCAGGCCAATATTGGTCACATAATGCTCTCTGTTCTTCCTACTTCAGATAATAAAGGTATATGAGTGAGTTAGCCCACTCTATGGGCAGATATTGTGTGGACTTCACAGACATTTATCATTAATACCAGTAAAGTGTTAACCAGCATTGTTGATTCTAATATAATATATGCAGTATGGTTGTATTCCATGCATGTGTGTTCTGCTGTCACTGTAGTCAATTATAACACTAATAGTTCTAGAATGCAAAACAAATGTCCTGTAACATGTATTGTTGAACTCACACTATAGTACAAGGCTGTCTCCAGGCCATTATCAGTCACATAATGCTCTCATTTCCCCCCACAGCAGGAACAAAAGGTATATGGGTGAGGTAGCCCATGTTATGAGCAGATATTGTGTTTAGATTTCACAAACACTTATCAACAATACCAATAAAGTGTTAATCAGTATTGTTGACTCCAAAATACATCTGTGTAATGATTTCCAGTATGGCTGTATTCCTTGCATGTCTGTACTAAGTTACTACAGTCAATTATTACAGTATTTGCAAATGTCACCTGCAGTCACAGCTATTTGGTTATATTCTCATGCCTGTCAACTATGGCATGATGGCTGTCTAGTTTATGTACTGTACACAAACATGCCTCTCAAGTGGCATGATTTCTTGTAATGTAATTAAAACTGCCTAATCCATCTGTCACAGGATTACCAGAAAAATGATTACCTGGAATGCAATGTATTACCAAATCTGCTTACAGAACACCTTGGTAGTTATATAAGTCCACATTATGTGAAAATGTTCTGTGTAGTTGTGTACCTGCAGCTGTTATTGCTTGGCCCATACCGACCCATGCTAGCAGCTTGAGAGGTATATACGTGCTACATCAGCTATAGGAGAATTGTAGTCACTGTACTGAAAACTGACACTACATACCAGTAGAGTATTTATTATCAATGTTTTCAGGAATATAATCTCCAATGTCAGCAATGGAATGTCTTTCTCTCTCTTCCCACCCCTTATCTTCATTTATTATTGTTATTTATTATTATGATGTAACATATTTTGTTAAACTAACTATATTTTGGAAAAATGTCGTTTATTATTGTTATGTTTTATTATGATTTAATATACACATTTTGTTTAACTATATTTTGGACAAATGTGGTTTATTACTGTTATGTTTTATTATGATTCAATATTAACACATTTTGTTAAATTAACTGTTTTGTTGGCCTTATGTTCTAATTCTTATTGGCATGGCTGTTAACATACTGACTGTTATGCTATTTACTGTTGTGTTACACACAATATACATTAATATGTATTTGGATTAATTAAAATGATGTTCCATTCTGTTAATACTAGCAATGATTTGGTTAATACTAACCTTAACTTATTGCTATACCTCATTTACCACAGCACTTCAAGGAATGCCAGTTCTGGCTGATCCACCTATCTTGCTTCAAACGGCCATGGCACCGGGTCCCAGCACTGGTGTTCCCCCTCTGCTGTCCCTGCACTACCTGTGACATTGTGTAGTATCATCCCGTGGGATGGGCCCCGCTCTGGGAGTGGTGGTGGAGGGGGAGTCGTCATCTGGGCTGAGCTGTAAGTCTTGGTGCACAGGATAGTCTACCATGGGTTTGACCACTGGCTGCTCCAGATTGAGGGCATGCTGGCTGACCTGGTGGGGCATCCTTGCCCCAGTGCCCAGCTTCCAGCACTGCCAACCCTGAGGCAGTGAAGGAGCAGCACTGGCAGTCACATGGGTGTGAGTCACACTGCTGCCTTGTGGAGGCATATGGGACTTGGATTCCACAACACTCTCCCAATCCAAGGTGTTCACCCCCTCATGTGTTACACACCACCCCTGTCTGCTGTCTTGTCTATCTTGTCTGTCTGCAAATGCATCCTCACCTACCCAACTTACCTTCCCACAAGTACCTATGTCCCTTCCCCAACATTCCACTCTCACCTTAACAAAAAAAATGTGCACCTGTCCCACAAAAAAATATCATTCCATGCATAGCTCTCCATTTCACAAACATGTCCACTGAACACACATAATTTGGCCCAATTGGCTTGACAATGCAGTTATGTTGTCTTCACTCCTTTCTCTGGGGTTGAGAGTTAAAAGTCATGTACAAATTCTGTCAAAGTACACATTTATTGCTGTACAAGAAATGGATAGCTATGGTTCTTTCCTACACCCTTCCTGCACATCCCTACCTGCCTTTTATGTTTTTCCCCCTGCTTGCACCCCATTTCACCACTTTCTTATCTCCCTATTTTTTCTTTTCTTCATATTTTTTAGTGCATTGCTGCATGATGCGGTGCATCAAGCAGTTTTGCTAAGCTCAGCTAAATACAGCTATATTGACTACACCTGTCCCATGTTTGGAACCAGAGACCATCACACCTGCAGACCACTGCATTAACCTGCCAGGCCTCACTACTCTTAATTAAAGCAGGTAGTTTAAACAAAACATAGTAATTATCAGTTACAGTCATTAAGTGTGTTTCAATGGAGCTATGTGATGTGCCATGATGCACAAAGTTGATTAAAAAGAAATGGAAAAGATGTGAGTGTACCTTGAACTCTGGTGCAATAGTACATCACTAGAAAGCCAAAAATAATAATGGATGTAAGGGAGGCCTGTGATAGCTGCTAAATGTGCCCTTCATCAGCAAAATGCAGAAAGACACCTGCTGAGGCATTAATGACAAAATACATGTTCAACTGGGACTGTGGTGCAGACATACATCCATATAAAGCCATGCACATACTGATGGATGTAGAAAATGTATGTCACAGCCTGTATGTGTGCACATATATCTTGTAAATACACCTGCTGTAGCAGTGTCTCAGTAGCTCAGTCTGTTAATCACCTTGCAAACAGTACATTTCGCCACACACAGTCCTGGGTTCAAATCCAGTGGTGTGTAGAAGTAAATTTATAGTATTCTGAAGGCAGCAATTAATGACTGAGTCATGCACTCTTTATCCACACAATGCATTTCAAATGTCATGCCTGCTTTTCACTGATGGAAGTCATAGGTCTGCAGGTAGCAACATACTTTACATATTCCTATAGCAAAGCTATATGTGTATAAAATTTCACATCATGTATTATTATGCATTCACACAGAATATCAACACATGTACTGCAAATGAGGTCCACTAATATCAGAATGCTCCACACAATCTTTCCAAAGTCACTGTGCAGATTATCACAGCTGCACAGCCAATGTACACATTGGAAGTCCCTGTTTGTAACAACGCCAGCCCTCATACATGCTGCAAATTACTACCAGACTGTAACACGTGGCCTGGCAGTTCTTCAAATGGTGGATATATTCTTATATTTATACTCCATCTTACTCAAGGACACATTAAACATGTTGCCTAGTACTCTGTTAGTGATACATTTGCCTAACGTACTTATCTTAAACACATGTCTTAATTTAAGTGGAAATGGTAGCCTCACTCTGGCTCTGCCTCTACAACAAGGCTGACACAGCTCCCACAGTTACTCCTATAGCTTGTTGTCCTCCAAAGTGTTCACACTTTCTGCCTTTGTCTATTGCACCTGCAGCCTGTAGCACACACATCTCTATGGAAAGATTTCTGCTACAGACCTACAGTCTGTGACGATATAGTCTCCTTACCCCAGTAATGTCCAGCACAACATATCAGAAAGGGGCCCTAATCTACATGAAAGCCTTATATATTGTACAGTGGTTGCATATCATTGGCTGATGATAGTACAAATCAGCTGTGCTGGCTGCAATTAGCATTTCATACCTACAGATTGGTTTAGATGCAATTACCTGCTGATGAGAAGCATGTTTAAAACACAAGCAGCTGGCTGTGGGGAACCATTCTGTATGAGACTTTCCTCTCACAGAGCACACCTTTGTGAAAACTTTACCATCACCACATATCAACAGAGGAGTACTGCGCTGTACTGCACTTGAGAAACTAGAGTTTGAGTGGCAATTAAGAGCTAATGCCACAGTTTATCCTGCCATTAATTACAGTATCTCATAAGCTCCAGTGTTAAGATTAAGGGCATTGGAGATCTGAATATATTATATTTAAGGTCTGCTAAATCTGGTTTCCTGGTTCTCTAAATACATATAAAACAATGTAGGTATTATGTAGTGTAACCAGTATGTATTTTGTATTTTTTATTTAACACTTTCATATAACAATTTTAAACTAGCATTTTTAACTAAGTTATAAATATATTTATTATATTAACATAAGCACTTAATAACAACTTGCTATAAGTGAATTAATATATGATATATGATTACTTTTTATATTTATATTTAAAGGTGATTCTATTGAACACAGCAATTCACTCATGCTGATGGTCTTTTTAAATAAGCATTCATTTCCCTATTGCATTGATCATGTGACTCTGCTAAGTTTATTTAAGCTTGCATTTGAATTTTAACAGTTACTCTGAAGAAGCCCTTGGATCCACAGGCTGAAAGTGTTTAGTCTTTTTCTATAATAAAGTTTGTCAAGTGTTACTGTTCTTGTATGGGTTTGGTGGTGTTTTTTTATTTTCATTTCATCAGTTTTGAGTACTGCAGTCCATCAGGTATGTTACTGATATTGTGTACAACAGGATGCAGATGGGTGAATAGACTTACTGGGAATAGGGATTACAGCATTAAGCCTGTCTTAGACCTGTAAAAATGACATGTCATTGATCTCCTGCTGTCTTACACCTACACAGGATGTACAATACATCAAGGGTGCATTGTCTTTTCTCACTGTGGCACACTGGTCTCACTGGACTGTCCATTTATAATGGCTGTAATAGCACACTGCGATTTGTGTGGCACTGTTCTTAAGACATATTATCGGGGTGGTTGCCCGTAGGGGACACATCACAGCAGACTTGAGTGTTGGATGTATGATCATACAGCAGTATCTGTTATGGCACACACTGGAATAGCTGCCTATTGCTACTATCTCAGTTTTATCCACACACTTAGTATGTTTGCACACTGTGGAGGATGACACGTGTGAGCAAGCAGTGGATAGTGCCAGCTATTTTGTCCTTGTTGTATCTCTACATAGTATACTTCCACATATGTGATCCTGTAATGTGTTCCCCCTTTGTTGTCTTTCAGGAATCATGTACCCTAGATGCCATGCAGCCTTCTCAATGTGGAAAATGAAATTATACTGGAAGGAGGACTAAGGCAACATCATCAGTGGTGCAGCGATAGTGTTGTCACCTCACAGCAAGAGGTTCTCCGGTTTGATTCTTGGCTGGAGTGTCTTCTGTGCAGAGTCTGCATGTCCTCCATGTGTTAATGTGGGTTTCCTCTGGGTGCTCCGGTTTCCTCTCACATTTCAAAGATATATGTCTAGAGCATTTCTCCCCGGGTCTCTGCTGAAAATTGGCTTGGAAAGTTGGACATTCTCAGTAAACAAATGTTAAATAAAATATAAATAAATAAACATCCTACTGTCCAGGGAAGGCAAAACAGGGAACAGCAGGCTACATTGTGGGCAGACTTTGTCTGTGATGTGAATGGCACAGGCCATCAGGGCAGGACATATGAGCAGTTTCCACTCCATGCAACAAGCATGATCAATGCTGCATGACAAAGAGCAGCATATGTAGCCAAGGACTGTGCCATCACTGGCAGAGGGCCTGTAGTGGAACAACCACTCTTGGCCACTGAGGAATTCCTGGGGAACCTAGGCAAACATGACAGCTCCCAGGTATCCATCACACAAAAGATCATGGGAGGTGGGTGCCACAGTTTCTACAGCAGAGGAGCATGCAGGTAGGCTTACTGTGATCAGCACTGTAATACTGTAGCAGTCAGTGTGTCAGGCTGTACATACTTTTACATGGGTATCAGGTCTTAGTTCTTTGGGGGGGTTAACCTCAGTTGTACTCTCATACTCAGAATGTGACCAATACAGCAAGTAACACATTAGCTACTATAAATATGAGATATATGAACATATTACCATATTATGGTGCAACATGCATTGGTACTGACATTAGCTCACCCTCAGCTTTTTACAGGTCCATCAGGTATTGGCCAAGGCCATCCTGCTCCTGGTAAGAATGACACTGTTTTTTTAAGGAACATTTATACTCTATTAAAGTTAAGGGCCAGAATAATGCCCTATTTAAATATAATTTCATGTATAAATAGTGTAGAATGTTTTTATTTTCCATTCTGGAACAAGTACCTAAGGATCTTAGAGGGGGTAGTCACAGGAGTGTAGTTGAACAAAAAGAAACACTTTGGCAGTGACAGTTAAGAGCAGATAAGCCTCTTGGTTTAGATGAGGCAACTATTCTAAAATACCTTTTAAAAAACAAAAGATTTAAAGGAAAACAAATTAGGCAGTAAAATGTGTATTTCAATGTATTTGTTAAGATATGTGCACTGGGTTTTTATGTGTTGTTTTATCAAGTATAGTTTCATATTGATTAAAAGGTAAAGTTTACTGGTCAAGTTTTACTTGATTTACATGAATTGCTGTAAAGGTCCTGATTTGAATGTGTATGTTGTTCTGAATAAGTCTTTTTTGGATGAAAGTGGAAAAGAAAAATGTTTGACCACTAATCCAGTTGTGGGTCTTCTATTATGAGTATTGGTGGATTTTTCTTACACAATAGTGCAGGTATTCATGTACCGCTTCTTTCTTTCTTATCACAGGTGACCGGTGGAGGGTTTGGTGTCCGTCTACTACACAACCTGATGTCATTGTCTCTTCAGACTCTGATGATGATAGTGGCCACAGTGAGGCACAGATGGGGGTGTCGGGGGCTGAATCTGTCCCAGAGGTAGACATCCCTTTTCTGCCTCCATATGCCCACACATACCCAATCTGTGGGGGCCACAGATATTGGACAGTCAGAGGGTGGGGACATTGAACAGGAAAGTGTGACAACTATGGCTCCAATGAGTATAGACACTGGCCATAGTCAGACAGCTGTTGAGGTCCCACACAGGCAGGTTGACAGGGTGCTCATAGGAGGCCTGCTGTCCATTTACCACCTGCTGCAGTCCGTCCACCACCTGCTGCAGGTGTCACATCATGGGTCACTCGGAGCATGTTTTGGGCCATCATGGAGGCACAGGCATGTTCTGAATGGAACACCAGACATATGCTTAGGGTTATGGATGCAGCACAGTCTGACATCCATAACTGCTTCCACCACATTGGGACACCCTGGACTGGTTCACTGATGCAGTGGACAGAAGGTGGGCTGAGATAGCGTCTGTCTGGGACCGCACATTGTCTGTGCTGAAACATCTGGTTGGATTTGAGCATCAGACCCATGGACGTAAATCAGCAGCCCAATCTGCTGAGAGTCCACATGGCTCTACAAATCACAATCCCATAGTGGCAGTACATCCAGTGCTACACAGAGGGGAGTGTGCTGTCCACACCATGACATGGCAGGCCATGGGCTCATGGTTCTGGGCAGTCCCATGGGGGATACAGTCCCAGCAGTCACCATCAGGTACTAGCACATACCTCTCAACTCTCCTTGATTTCCAGAGATGTCCTTGATTTTGACTGAAATTTTAGCTCTTTTCCTCTTAATCCCTCTTAAAACTGGTGACTTTTGGAGGAAAGCTGGTGAATTATACTCCATAAATAATGGCAAAAATTAAGAGTTATAGATTTCCTTTACTTCACAAAATGTATATTAATTAACATTCTTTTATTCTGCCAATAAAGTTAATAATATTAATATTTTAAAAACTTCCCTGACTGTCCCTGATTGTTTGAAAGCTATAGCACTGCTTCTGACCTTGGGCATGGAGGTGCCAGTGCAATCTCTGGCAGAGCCAGTCCCCATGTTCGAGGCCAGAGATGGTGAACTGTCAACTCTACCATCTATGGTCCAAACCTGTCCAACATGCACACTTGTAGGGCTAGCACTGAGCTTGACTGTGTACACACACACACACAATCACACACCACTGTCAAATTCAGGTCACCTACAAACACACATGGCACCTCTCCTTGGTCCATCCTACATGCTTCCCTTCCTGACTCACACACATGTTGTCAACCGTTTGGGCCAGCCTAGACCTCCTGCACCCCCACACAACACCCTGTGTAAGTGAAGATACCTGTACCACATCTCCGTCATCCTCGCCATTGATGCAGGGAAATGAAGCTACATGACTGATGCACAGGGTGACTATATGTGTTAACATGTACTTGTGCAATGCAGTGTTTTTTTTGCCATGCCACTTGTAGTGGTTACTGACAGATACTGTATGCTGGCATTTGTCATGAGTATGCCACATACATTTGTGTACCTTATGTTGTATGATGTTGTGCTGGCTGTATAGTTACACAATGACACATGTGTCATGGACCTGTTTATGTTTCTGTTTCAGAAGTCTGATGGAATAACCTATGGATACACAGTGACAATAAAGCAGCACAGGATGGCATGTCAGCACAGCAAAAATATGTCTTCAGCAAGGTACAGCACTATAAGTGCATGCCTCCATAAGTTCATATGTGTATAACAGGCTAACAAGGACAATGGTGGCATTCAGCATACCCATGCATCCTTAATCTGTGATAAGGTCTGCTACCCTTGATAAGTGTAACCAGGGTTTTGGGAACTAACATCTACAACCTGTGTTGATGGAGATGACCCATCTACAAATATCCCTTGTCCAGTACAGACAGTTGCCCAACACCAGTTATGATTGTCGTGTTCTGCATCCCATTGTGTAAACTGCATGTGATGTGTGTCACAGCAGATGTGTGCTTTACATGCATGGGGGGGGGCTGTTTTATGTAGGGTGTACTGTTTGTGTTACATACCTTTCTCTCCTGCATGTACTATGTATACCACAGTGATGTTGTAGGTGTGTAGAACAGATGAGACATGTGTTAGTCCTGTCATAGATACTTGGGAGGTACACAGTGGGGCCTGACACCTCTCTGTATGGAGCCATACACATCCCCTTTAAAGCATTTAGGAGACAGCCTACATATGATCATGACACAGACTCCATAGCGCATGTTATCTACACTGTGTATTGGTGTACCATGGAACCTGTTTGGCTGCTACAGTCGTACGATATGCCTGTGTAGTGACATGGCAATGGTGCCATTGCACACAATGGTAGGTGTGATGACTGCCACATTCAGTATAGCAGTGACAGTCTGAGACTTACTTCCCAAACCTGTCAGTATAGGTTATACAATAGTGAATGCATCCCTACATCTTACCGACCAGTGAAAGTCAAAGCCTACATTACTCTATGTATCCATACCTTCATGTGTAATGGCTCAACTGTGTGCGGTGTGCAGACACTACAATATTTTTCAGGGGTGGATGATTTCCCACAAGATAGCATTGTGCAGTCATTGGCATTTTGTGTTTGTCAGTGGCTTAGACAACTGACTGTGTCTTAGGCCATCCTGGATAACTGTTGGTTCTGTGTGGGCTTCTGTGACAGCTCTTAATGTGCAATCACCTGCTAATGTGCTCAGTCAGAGATCACTGACAGTAGCTGTGACTGCAGAGAGGGAATAACTAGAACGGGTACACCAATAATGTAGGATGGTGAACTCTACTGGTGATTGGTGTCATTGCAGCATAGGTCTCCCAATACTATGTTCCCAGAGTATGACTGACAAACACTTGCCTGTCCACCAGCTGACAATGTTCTGACACAGACACACACAGACACACAGACAGACACACACACACACAGACACACACACACACACACACACACACACACACACACACACACACACTCACCAAGTAGTCAGGAGGGGAGATTAGAATCCCTACCTATATAGTCTTATTCACTATAGACCACAGTACTCATCGCACATGCCATGGCTTATGTCTGATACTACACTGTCAACTGGTAGTCTTATGGTGGATGACATCATCAGGCCTTATAGAAGATGGCATTTTGGAGGTCAGCAGCAAGTTACAGGGCCAAAAAGTTCATAACCATTGTAGGCATATAGCCCATGACAGTTGTTCTGCAGGGGTATAAACACACACAGACATACACCAAGTAGCCTGGAGTGATACTAGAACCCCTACCTATTTATTCTTATTCACTATAGATCTCAGTAACTATCACACGTGCCAGAGGCTGAGTCTGTTGTATATGTGATTGCAGTCACAGTACTTGTGCATTACACAAACTAGGCTTGTGTTGAACAGCATTTGTGGCTTGCAGAGTGATATTGCTTCATACTGTTATCTGCATCTAGTATCCTAGCAGTGGGATAACTGTTATTATCCTAGCTATGTGTGTACATTTACCAGTATGGCCATATTTGGCTGCTTTCAATTAGATAGGCAAACCTGTGGGCAGGAACAATGCACCCTGTCCATGCGTGCATTGACAACATTATACATTATACCACCTACTCACCTCATCTCTCTATGTGGTGACATCCAACAGGCACAGGGATCTGTAGGTAAGTGGATTATGTATTGTTGCACCCTTAGTTTGGATCCTTTGAGCAACAGTATGGATGTGTGATAGTGCAGATTTACTCACCATTATTAGGGTATGTAGGACAATCCTAACAGGGATATACATATAAATGTAGCTGTGTGTATGTATGATTGTATGATATGTATATGTGTTATATAGATACTGTATATGGGGAGAGTCTATGTATCATTTTGATATATATATATATGTCAGTATATATATATATATATATATTTGACACTACATAGAGATATAGATACTATGTATGTGAGAGAGAGAGAGACAGTGTCAGATGGATATGTATATGTATATGTCTGTATGTATAGGCATATCTATATATACTCATTTTAACTGTTTGGGCATGCCCAGTGGGACCGTCAGTATTTATAAAGTGACTCCAGGCTGAAAACATTACATTGAGCTCTTACTGGAGCTTACTTGCTTGGTGCTTGCTTGGTGTGGGATGGATTTGAAGTGTTCTTAAGACACTCAGTCTTGCTGGCTGGATTCTGCTAAAATTCAAAGTCTGGTTATATTTGCATTCACAGTCTGTTGCATACAGAAACTTGCAGAATATACACTGATGAGAGAATATACTTTGCAGCATCAACTTTAGAGAGCAGTAACAAATAACTTTTTATAATAAACCAAACGGAACAACGTTGCAGCTTAAAAGTACTGTTCCAACTTTACTTCTCATATAGTACAGATGATGTGAGAGATATAACATTTACCTTAGGACAAATGAGTCCCTACCATACCTCTAACATAACTGGATTTATACAGCTCTTTATATACAGTTTTATTCATGCATAAAAATATACATTTCCTCTTGATATTCTATTTTGGAGAATTGCTCATCCTGTAGAAACAATACTAAGCTTCCTTGTTTAACAATGTCTTGTAAGAGACCATCTTTTCTGACAGTGTGAACATCCTGTAACAGTGTCCTGTTGTCCATGCAGAAAAACATGTTTTTGAGGAAACACATTGTCCTGTATTCTATTTGGATCTTTGTATAAGAACATCTGTTCTTGTGCCAATGCTGATAGGCATATCCTGTTTTCCATGCAGAAAAACATATTTTTGAGGAAACACATTGTAAGAGATCAGCTTTTCTGACAGTGTGAACATCCTGTATTTTATTTGGATCTTTGTATAAAAACATCTGTTCTTGTGCCATGTCCTGTTTTCCATGCAGAAAAACATATTTTTGAGAAAACACATTGTCACAGTGTCATAAACATATCCTGTTGTTTTAGGAAACATATTGTGTCCATCCTGTTATTTTAGGAAACATATTGTGTCCATTTTTTATATGCAGAAAAACATGTCAGTGTTCTTTAAAAGCAGATTTTGCATTTTTGCTCTTGCAATCATCCTGTTTTTAAGTCTGTAAGGGAAAAATGTCCATTCAGCAGGTTCCTTATTTTCCAAGCCATGGTCATTTAGTATGATTGCTGATCATATATTACTAAACTCTGTTTCTGCATTTAAGCAAGCTTTTTCTTTCAGCATATTTAAAACAGAATTAATTTCAGCCTTATATTCATAATATCTAACAATTCCCTCTGTTTTTAAACATACTCAAAACATTTTATATAGAAAACACATTAAGAAGCAAACCTATAGTCTTCTTTTGATACAAGTCAAAATGCAATTTTACATAGTTAATACAATGATATTAAGTATTACTACAAAACTGAATGTATTTAAAACTTTTTCTTTTGCAGACCATTCTGTGAAAATATTTTATCAATTATGAGCTGTGTCTCCTTTAATGTTATTTTTTTTAACATGATCAATTTATTCTTTTGCAATCACAGAATTTAATTTATGACTTAGAACTGTTCCATTAACTCTTTGCAACTGTTGAATTAACTATAAGAGACAAGAACCATGTGCTACTGCAAGCATTTATACACTGCTGAAAATATACAGTTTTAATATCATTTTAACCATAACACTGTGGTCATGTCTTTGAACTGCCCATTAACATCTTGGTAAAGTACTGAACTGGGATTAAATAATAAATATTTGAAAGCAGTTATTTTACAGGGGTAAAACCAATGATATTACACTTGACAAATTACTTTCAAACTTATTACAATGTATTCTGTACAGTATGTATTTACATAGACTGTTTGCTGTTCATGCATTTCAATCTAGTAGGTACCCTGGACCCATTTTTTATTTAAATATGGTTTTTCACACATATTTATTACTAGACATTAATCTCATTTGTACTGAATTCTTCTGCATCTGTACATACAAAGACTATAAAGTATATTTAGTCTAATCTTACAAATTTAATAACATTAATATTAAGCAAAATCTTGGAAAATGTTTATGTCTCTTTAGAAACATCTAGTGGAATTGATACCAAATTCATATGTCCTGTTATTTTAAACTACATACTCAACAATTATTAAAAATATTCATGCTTTTTATACCAACATTGTTTTGCCAAAAACATATTAAAAATAGTGACCATTCTTGCTATTAGAAACATTTATGCATTTTGCATATCTTTATTCTCTCTTTATAGCTTTAATAAAGCAATTTTAAATCATCTCTTGTTTTTTAACCATCTCTTGTATAGCTTTACAATTTAACAGGTTGTAAATACAATTTAATTCTAAACAATACAATAATAACCATTATGATAGCTATTAACAACTTGTAAGATATCTTATCCTGTCAGGTTTAATCCAGTTTACCAGTATTTCTAATACACTAATACCTGTTCCCCCCCCCATAAAAGAGTATTGTCAAGAAGGAATGAGATATTTTTTTCCTCTAGCTTTATTTTAGACCCTTGTTGTTTATTTTTTCTGTAGCTTTATTTCAGACCCTTGTTGTTTATTTTTTTTCAGTAGCTTTATTTCAGACACTTGTTGTTTATTTTTTCTGTAGCTTTATTTCAGACCCTTGTTGTTTATTTTTTTTCAGTAGCTTTATTTCAGACACTTGTTGTTTATTTTTTCTATAGCTTTATTTCAGACCGTTGTTGTTTATTTTTTTCTGTAGCTTTATTTCAGACCCTTGTTGTTTATTTTTTCTGTTGCTTTATTTCAGACCCTTGTTGTTTATTTTTTCTGTAGCTTTATTTCAGACCCTTGTGCAGTACTGCTTATACAGTCAGTGTAAAACTGAGAAAGTGCCCCTCCCCCTGTAGTACTTCAGCACTATTTACCTGCCCTATGCTGTGAGAATAGAATGTATGTCAGCCCAACACTTTGGCCATACATTTACGTTATTTGGTTACTAACAAACTATGGACTTTTATCTGATTTGATCATTAGTAGGTATTTACACCCTCCTGCACAATTGATTTGAACTGTATGTATACTATAGCCCATTTTCTGGCTGTACTTGATGCAACTGAGGGGGGGGGGTTGTCCTTTTAACATTTACTTGCAAACAGATTATAAGTGATGTCTATGCACAATTGTGGCATTTTATTACAATTACCAAATAGTGTTGCTTGTAAACATTTTAACAATTATGTTCTAATAACAATGATGCTTTAGAAAAACTCAAGCTACTTGCCTGGCAATCAGTCTTGTTGTTTATCTTATCTTTTCAATATTTCCTGTAACTATTCATTCAGTCTAGGAAGGTCTGAGCTCACATTTCATACTCTATAAACTATAATTAATTCTTTTGGCATTTTACCATTAATATGATTGTGATTTGCATAACTATGCATTTATACAACACAAATAGACATTATTTTACAATTACCTTACATGGATTTCAGTATTTTTTTTTTAATTATTTAACTGTCCTGCCATTAATTTTACAAAAACTGTTTGAATAATACCATCTGTGATTTTCTTTTTAAAATTCAGAACTTTAACTGTTTGGTGTTACTATATAATTATAAACAAATTGTAAAAAACAAAATAGATATTAGTTTAACCAACACATTTATATTTATATTATTTATATTTGCTGTTGTCTGCCTGTTATTCTTGTGTATTGTAACATATGTACTCTAGATGAAAAGAACACACATGCATGTCTGACTTGTATATGTATATCTTTATACAAGCATGTCATGTCTTGTGACTTTAAATTTTTACCCATCTATTTTTATTTAATTTTATACACTAGAACAGTTTTGTTTACCTTTTGACTATGCTAATGAATGGCATTCATATGCTTTACTTTACTGTAGTACTGATAGATGTCTTGCTTTAACTGAATGAAAGTAAAACATTTAAGAATGATTTGTCCAGACATCAGATCCTACCATCCTACCATGTATGTTTAACCATTTTCAAAACATAAACATATTATAAAATATATTTCTTTTGCACAGATTAACTGTGTATGCAGGAAGTTCCCAGTCTTTGTCAGTTCAGCTAATTTATTTCCTTTATCCTGCAACTGCTGTTGAATTTCCTGTAATGTTGCATGGTCTTTCTGACATTCTTTAGTAAGCTGTTCTGCTGAATTTGAAACTCCTATGCACTTTTGAAAAGATGTATGTATAACTTGTCTAAGCTTCCTGAACTCATTGTGTCTGTCTTTTAGAAGTTTACTACATTCCTTTGTAACAAAATGTACTAGGGGTTCTATCAGTAACTGATTTGACTCACATGTGGTGACAGGACATAACTGTTCAATATCAGAATGTAATGGAAACAATTTACCCTTAGTTAATTCTTTATCATGAACAGATCTGTCTTTACAGTCTATTTTTTTAGCAACATGATGCAATATTATTTTATGGCATAATACACAAAATGCAGTTTTTGTTGAAGCACACACTAAACATTTGTCATTTTTCACATGGTTTTCTTTGAGATACCAGTCAAATATTGTAATACATTTGCATAATGCCTTACTATCAACCTGCCCTAATAAGGTTTTACATTGACTAATGTGCTGTGTATACCAACATAGCAATTTACTAAAGTTTGGTTTACTCCTGCATGAATTATAAATAATATCCATACTGTCTAGTAATATACAAACTGTCTAGGAATACACAAACTATGTATGAATATACAAACTGTCTTAAGAATATACAAACTCTCTTAAGAATATACAAACTGTTTAACATCATCCACACTAAATATGTGACACAGAAAAAAGTCTTACCAGTTAGCAAGAAAACAGGTGATCAAGCTGTTATTGCAGATGGCTAGAAATTTTTCAGAGTCACTTGAGAAGCTGGTGAAGCACAACAGGCAGCGGACTACTGTGCTAGTGGACATTCACCTTTTCTTGAAGAATTTATGGCACTGCGAATTTCTTGAACTAGTCTCACTCCGGATTGTAGACGTCTAAAAAACGTTACAACTGCAAGCTGCATAAACTGGAATACTTCTGTTTAGGATTTACACATACGTACAAATGTTAGTTACTGCAATTTGACTGAAGTGACCCTCTGCAGGGCTTACCATCACTCCTCCTGTGTTTGAATGCAGATTGTAGGTTCAAATGCAGGCTAGCTTGCCATTGAAAAAATTACATGGAGCTGCTTACTGCTTGGTGTGATGGATTTGAAGTATTCTTAAGACACTCAGTCTTGCTGGCTGGATTCTGCTAAAATTCAATGTCTGGTTATATTTGCATTCACAGTCTGTTGCATACAGAAACTTGCAGAATATACACTGATGAGAGAATATACTTTGCAGCATCAACTTTAGAGAGCAGTAACAAATAACTTTTTATAATAAACCAAACGGAACAACGTTGCAGCTTAAAAGTACTGTTCCAACTTTACTTCTCATATAGTACAGATGATGTGAGAGATATAACATTTACCTTAGGACAAATGAGTCCCTACCATACCTCTAACATAACTGGATTTATACAGCTCTTTATATACAGTTTTAGTCATGCATAAACATATACATTTCCTCTTGATATTCTATTTTGGAGAATTGGACATCCTGTAGAAACAATACTAAGCTTCCTTCTTTAACATTGTCTTGTAAGAGACCATCTTTTCTGACAGTGTGAACATCCTGTAACAGTGTCCTTTTGTCCATGCAGAAAAACATGTTTTTGAGGAAACACATTGTCCTGTATTCTATTTGGATCTTTGTATAAGAACAGCTGTTCTTGTGCCAATGCTGATAGGCATATCCTGTTTTCCATGCAGAAAAACATATTTTTGAGGAAACACATTGTAAGAGATCAGCTTTTCTGACAGTGTGAACATCCTGTATTTTATTTGGATCTTTGTATAAAAACATCTGTTCTTGTGCCTTGTCCTGTTTTCCATGCAGAAAAACTATTTTTGAGAAAACACATTGTCACAGTGTCATAAACATATCCTGTTGTTTTAGGAAACATATTGTGTCCATCCTGTTATTTTAGGAAACATATTGTGTCCATTTTTTATATGCAGAAAAACATGTCAGTATTCTTTAAAAGCAGATTTTGCATTTTTGCTCTTGCATACATCCTGTTTTTAAGTCTGTAAGGGAAAAATGTCCATTCAGCAGGTTTCTTATTTTCCAAGCCATGGTCATTTAGTATGATTCCTGATCACATATTACTAAACTCTGTTTCTGCATTTAAGCAAGCATTTTCTTTCAGCATATTTACAACAGAATTAATTTCAGCCTTATATTCATAATATCTAACAATTCCCTCTGTTTTTAAACATACTCAAAACATTTTATATAGAAAACACATTAAGAAGCAAACCTATAGTCTTCTTTTGATACAAGTCAAAATGCAATTTTACATAGTTAATACAATGATATTAAGTATTACTACAAAACTGAATGTATTTAAAACTTTTTCTTTTGCAGACCATTCTGTGAAAATATTTTATCAATTATGAGCCGTGTCTCCTTTAATGTTATTTTTTTAACATGATCAATTTATTCTTTTGCAATCACAGAATTTAATTTATGACTTAGAACTGTTCCATTAACTCTTTGCAACTGTTGAATTAACTATAAGAGACAAGAACCATGTGCTACTGCAAGCATTTATACACTGCTGAAAATATACAGTTTTAATGTCATTTTAACCATAACATTGTGGTCATGTCTTTGAACAGCCCATTAACATCTTGGTAAAGTACTGAACTGGGCTTAGATAATAAATATTTGAAAGCAGTTATTTTACTGGGGTAAAACCAATGATATTACAACTTGACAAATTACTTTCAAACTTATTACAATGTATTCTGTACAGTATGTATTTACATAGACTGTTTACTGTTCATGCATTTCAATCTAGTAGGTACCCTGGACCCATTTTTTATTTAAATATGGTTTTTCACACATATTTATTAATAGACATTAATCTCATTTGTACTGAATTCTTCTGCATTTGTACATACAAAGACTATAAAGTACATTTAGTCTAATCTTACAAATTTAATAACATTAATATTAAGCAAAATCTTGGAAAATGTTTATGTCTCTTTAGAAACATCTAGTGGAATTGATACCAAATTCATATGCCCTGTTATTTTAAACTACATACTCAACAATTATTAAAAATATTCATGCTTTTTATACCAACATTGTTTTGCCAAAAACATATTAAAAATAGTGACCATTCTTGCTATTAGAAACATTTATGCATTTTGCATATCTTTATTCTCTCTTTATAGCTTTAATAAAGCAATTTTAAATCATCTCTTGTTTTTTAACCATCTCTTGTATAGCTTTACAATTTAACAGGTTGTAAATACAATTTAATTCTAAACAATACAATAATAACCATTATGATAGCTATTAACAACTTGTAAGATATCTTATCCTGTCAGGTTTAATCCAGTTTACCAGTATTTCTAATACACTAATACCTGTTTTCCCCCCATAAAAGAGTATTGTCAAGAAGGAATGAGATATTTTTCCTCTAGCTTTATTTTAGACCCTTGTTGTTTATTTTTTCTGTAGCTTTATTTCAGACCCTTGTTGTTTATTTTTTTCAGTAGCTTTATTTCAGACACTTGTGGTTTATTTTTTCTATAGCTTTATTTCAGACCCTTGTTGTTTATTTTTTCTGTAGCTTTATTTCAGACCCTTGTTGTTTATTTTTTCTGTAGCTTTATTTCAGACCCTTGTTGTTTATTTTTTCTGTAGCTTTATTTCAGACCCTTGTGCAGTACTGGTTATACAGTCAGTGTAAAACTGAGAAAGTGCCCCTCCCCCTGTAGTACTTCAGCACTATTTACCTGCCCTATGCTGTGAGAATAGAATGTATGTCAGCCCAACACTTTGGCCATACATTTACATTATTTGGTTACTAATAAACTATGGACTTTTATCTGATTTGATCATTAGTAGGTATTTACACCCTCCTGCACAATTGATTTGAACTGTTTGTATACTATAGCCCATTTGCTGGCTGTACTTGATGCAACTGAGGGGTTTTTTTTTTTGTCCTTTTAACATTTACTTGCAAACAGATTATAAGTGACATCTATGCACAATTGTGGCATTTTATTACAATTACCAAATAGTGTTGCTTGTAAACATTTTAACAATTATGTTTTAATAACAATGATGCTTTAGAAAAATTCAAGCTACTTGCCTGGCAATCAGTCTTGTTGTTTATCTTATCTTTTCAACATTTCCTGTAACTATTCATTCAGTCTAGGAAGGTCTGAGCTCACATTTCATACTCTATAAACTATAATTAATTCTTTTGGCATTTTTCCATTAATGTGATTGTGATTTGCATAACTATGCATTTATACAACATAAATAGACATCATTTTACAATTACCTTACATGGATTTCAGTTTTTTTTTTTTTTTTTTTTAATTATTTAACTGTCCTGCCATTAATTTTACAAAAACTGTTTGAATAATAGCATCTGTGATTTTCTTTTTAAAATTCAGAACTTTAACTGTT
Organism: Protopterus annectens; assembly: GCF_019279795.1. Lineage (NCBI taxonomy): Eukaryota > Metazoa > Chordata > Ceratodontiformes > Protopteridae > Protopterus > Protopterus annectens. Next base: position 1,620,837,120 of record NC_056741.1, read on the forward strand.
TGGTGTTACTATATAATTATAAACAAATTGTAAAAAACAAAATAGATATTAGTTTAACCAACACATTTATATTTATATTATTTATATTTGCTGTTGTCTGCCTGTTATTCTTGTGTATTGTAACAGATGTACTCTAGATGAAAAGAACACACATGCATGTCTGTCTTGTATATGTATATCTTTATACAAGCATGTCATGTCTTGTGACTTTAAATTTTTACTCATCTATTTTTATTTAATTTTATACACTAGAACAGTTTTGTTTACCTTTTGACTATGCTAATGAATGGCATTCATATGCTTTACTTTACTGTAGTACTGATAGATGTCTTGCTTTAACTGAATGAAAGTAAAACATTTAAGAATGATTTGTACAGACATCAGATCCTACCATCCTACCATGTATGTTTAACCATTTTCAAAACATAAACATATTATAAAATATATTTCTTTTGCACAGATTAACTGTGTATGCAGGACGTTCCCAGTCTTTGTCAGTTCAGCTAATTTATTTCCTTTATCCTGCAACTGCTGTTGAATTTCCTGTAATGTTGCATGGTCTTTCTGGCATTCTTTAGTAAGCTGTTCTGCTGAATTTGAAACTCCTATGCACTTTTGAAAAGATGTATGTATAACTTGTCTAAGCTTCCTGAACTCATTGTGTCTGTCTTTTAGAAGTTTACTACATTCCTTTGTAACAAAATGTACTAGGGGTTCTATCAGTAACTGATTTGACTCACATGTGGTGACAGGACATAACTGTTCAATATCAGAAAGTAATGGAAACAATTTACCCTTAGTTAATTCTTTATCATGAACAGATCTGTCTTTACAGTCTATTTTTTTAGCAATATGATGCAATATTATTTTATGGCATAATACACAAAATGCAGTTTTTGTTGAAGCACACACTAAACATTTGTCATTTTTCACATGGTTTTCTTTGAGATACCAGTCAAATATTGTAATACATTTGCATAATGCCTTACTATCAACCTGCCCTAATAAGGTTTTACATTGACTAATGTGCTGTGTATACCAACATAGCAATTTACTAAAGTTTGGTTTACTCCTGCATGAATTATAAATAATATCCATACTGTCTAGTAATATACAAACTGTCAAGGAATACACAAACTATGTATGAATATACAAACTGTCTTAAGAATATACAAACTCTCTTAAGAATATACAAACTGTTTAACATCATCCACACTAAATATGTGACACAGAAAAAAGTCTTACCAGTTAGCAAGAAAACAAGTGATCAAGCTGTTATTGCAGATGGCTAGAAATTTTTCAGAGTCACTTGAGAAGCTGGTGAAGCACAACAGGCAGCGGACTGCTGTGCTAGTGGACATGCACATTTTCTTGAAGAATTTATGGCACTGTGAATTTCTTGAACTAGTCTCACTCCGGATTGTAGACGTCTTAAAAACTTTACTACTGCAAGCTGCATAAACTGGAATACTTCTGTTTAGGATTTACACATATGTACAAATGTTAGTTACTGCAATTTGACTGAAGTGACCCTCTGCAGGGCTTACCATCACTCCTCCTGTGTTTGAATGCAGATTGTAGGTTCAAATGCAGGCTAGCTTGCCATTGAAAAAATTACATGGAGCTGCTTACTGCTTGGTGTGATGGATTTGAAGTATTCTTAAGACACTCAGTCTTGCTGGCTGGATTCTGCTAAAATTCAAAGTCTGGTTATATTTGCATTCACAGTCTGTTGCATACAGAAACTTGCAGAATATACACTGATGAGAGAATATACTTTGCAGCATCAACTTTAGAGAGCAGTAACAAATAACTTTTTATAATAAACCAAACGGAACAACGTTGCAGCTTAAAAGTACTGTTCCAACTTTACTTCTCATATAGTACAGATGATGTGAGAGATATAACATTTACCTTAGGACAAATGAGTCCCTACCATACCTCTAACATAACTGGATTTATACAGCTCTTTATATACAGTTTTAGTCATGCATAAACATATACAATTCCTCTTGATATTCTATTTTGGAGAATTGCTCATCCTGTAGAAACAATACTAAGCTTCCTTCTTTAACAATGTCTTGTAAGAGACCATCTTTTCTGACAGTGTGAACATCCTGTAACAGTGTCCTGTTGTCCATGCAGAAAAACATGTTTTTGAGGAAACACATTGTCCTGTATTCTGTTTGGATCTTTGTATAAGAATATCTGTTCTTGTGCCAATGCTGATAAGCATATCCTGTTTTCCATGCAGAAAAACATATTTTTGAGGAAACACATTGTAAGAGATCAGCTTTTCTGACAGTGTGAACATCCTGTATTTTATTTGGATCTTTGTATAAAAACATCTGTTCTTGTGCCATGTCCTGTTTTCCATGCAGAAAAACATATTTTTGAGAAAACACATTGTCACAGTGTCATAAACATATCCTGTTGTTTTAGGAAACATATTGTGTCCATCCTGTTATTTTAGGAAACATATTGTGTCCATTTTTATATGCAGAAAAACATGTCAGTGTTCTTTAAAAGCAGATTTTGCATTTTTGCTCTTGCATACATCCTGTTTTTAAGTCTGTAAGGGAAAAATGTCCATTCAGCAGGTTCCTTATTTTCCAAGCCATGGTCATTTAGTATGATTGCTGATCACATATTACTAAACTCTGTTTCTGCATTTAAGCAAGCTTTTTCTTTCAGCATATTTACAACAGAATTAATTTCAGCCTTATATTCATAATATCTAACACAGGCCACACCTACACCTCTCAACACTCCATAGTTTTGCAGAATGTCCAGAGTTTTGGCTCATAATTTTGGTCTTCCTCATACAATTTGTGGTTTTCTGTCAAATCACTTGGATAAACTGAGGACTGAAGTCACTAAATAATCTCATATATTTGAGTTTCTGACTTCAAATCCTTCAGAAAAATGTCTGTTGAAACAAACCCTGTTATTCTAGTAACTTTTTAAGTTTATGACAGCAGTATTTAAAATATGCCCCTATTTGTGGTCCTTTGTCCCCTTATTTTGTTGGGCTTTGTCCAGAAATCTTGCAATAAGAGGTTGAGAGGTATGTTACAGACATTGACATCTGTCCTTGTTTCTGCAGTACTGTACTTTATTCAAAATGTCCACCGCATTCCCCAGCTGTCTGCTATACTTAATATGCGACTGAGGTTCATAATGTTATACCACACACAGAATGACAGTAATTAAAAACACCAACATAATAATACCTCACATGCAAAAGATGTGAATACTTCCAGATTAGAACCATCAGCATCATCACCCATGCTAACTTCCCTAATCCACTGAGCCACATAGGCTGCAAGATAGAGTGGAGTCATTCGTCACATATTCAACAGCATAAATATATACGTCATTTCCATTTTACGTGAAACATGCAATGAGTGTTAGAGTACTATGTTACAGCCCTGAGATTGCCTGGTCTGCTGATATACCATTGCTAACTTACTGTTAAAGCAGTTATATGGGAACACTGTTGTGTTAGAGGTGGAGGATCAACAGCACATTATCTGCTGGGATAGACAGTAGTCCAAATATCATGTGACCCCACTGTTTAACATCTTCCTTGACTGATGTAGTGAATATTCTAACCATGAGTCTTAGTAATTATTAGGGGACACATGCTATTGGACTGGTTACTTGTAGTCCCATGTGGATTTCCTTGCATAAATGCAGCAGATCTATACATACAATACTGCATTATATTAATCCTGACAAATAGTGTATAGGTTAGAGACTTACCTTGTGAATGCAGCAGTTGACAGAACTGTAGTTCAGGGCTGACTGTGTGATGCAACCGGTACATAGCCAATACATGGATAGGTACAGGTTGTGTGGGTTGCCTGGCATCAACAATTTTATATATGCATGCGAGTATGAGTAAGGTGTCAGTCCCCAGGGCCCTAGGTTGTCAATGAATGTGCATTACATTGTCTCTTAGCCAAAGCCAAGGTATACTGGGCATGTCTCTGTCTGCCTACAGGGACATCATCAGGGGGTTCCTCCTCTGGATCCTCCTGTGAGTGTGACTATGGTGACCTAGGTACTGGTGGAGGGCTGTGTATCCTTTCCCTTTGCTGATTCTCTGCAGCCACTTCCACAGGATCATATTGTGCAGCATGACACATACTGTGAATATCTGTATACATGTGGCTGGAGTGTACTGCAGGGCTCTACTAGATATATCGAGGCACCAGACCCGTGACTTCAGAACCCTAAACACATGCTCTAATATGTTCCTAGTTTGTGCATGTGCCTCGTTATGGGGTCCTTCCACGTGTGTGTGTGAATTTCTGATGGGTGTCATCATCCACGGTTCCAGTGCATAGACAGCATCCCCCAGTAAATGGCTGTGTGGGATGTCCCCCCTAGCAAACATCTGGTACAGCTGTGATGCGTGCCAGATATGGGAGTTGTGATAACTGCCAGGGTTGCCAGTACACACATTCATGATAATGCCCTGAACATTGCACATGACCTGACAGTCGATGGAGTGGTACCCCTTGTGGTTGACGTAGATTCTACCCTCCTTACTGGGTGGTGACTTGATGAGTACATAAGTGCAATCTATGGCACCCAGTACCTCAGGGTAGTGTGCAACACAGTAGTGTTGCATATTGCTGTCCCTCACCTCAGGGGTGAGGGTAAAAGAAATGTGCTCACTGGCATGTGGTAGCATGGTATCCAGGAACTGATGGAGTACCCTGGATGCTGATGCCTGTGAGACCCCCATCATGTTCCCAGTTGGTTTTTGGAAGGTACCTGTAGCTAGTTTCCTAAGGGCTGCTACACATACCTTTGTTTCCACTGGGATGGGTTCCCCCTCTGTTAGCTATGGGTCTGAGTTGAGGGCGGCAGAGCTCAGTGAGTTGTTGTAGTATGTCCCTGTCCACCCTGTAGTGCTCTACAATCTCCAGGTCACTTAGCTCCTGGAAGGGTACCCTGGGCCTGAACACTCTTCTTCTCTGTCTAGGCCTACTGTCAGCAGCAGCGGCATTGACTTCAGCATCCAGCACATACAGATGCAGCAGACCAGCAGCAGCCCCCAGCATTCTGTCAGTTAAAATTCCCAAGACTGTACTCCAATGGTGTAGAGTATGGAGGAGAAATCAGATTGTAGGGTGTATGCATACTATATAGTTCTCTGCTGTAGTTGCTGACTCTGTGATTGCCTACCTGTGATGCATTCCACCTGCCTAATGTATCATTAGCATCATTTAATGGCCTTAGTTTAAGTTAAACTGGGGTCAAAACTAATTAATATGTCACTGACTTTTAGATACACTCAGCACTGCAGCTCACCATGCAGACAAAGTAACAAACAAACAAAGAAGGTTAACAAAGCTTAGCAGTCAGTGTACACACCTCCCTGAAAGGATGCACTCAGCTGAGCAGAGCAGCATGCAAACATGGTGAAACACGCTCCCCTTACCTAAACACAGCTTAGAAGTTAGTGCACATAGCCCCCTGAAAGCACACACTCAGCATAGCAGTGTGCCACACAAACAGGCACAGCTAAACTGACATAAGCTTAGAAGTTATAGGACATGTCCTCCCCTGATGTCAGCTACCTTCTGTGTAAACAACATAGTTATCTGCTTACATGGAGGGGATATGCAGACATGATTACGCCTTTATGCTATTCAGTAACTCATTTCCATAGGGATCCATGCCCACAGCCTGGAAAGTACATGCTTCAAAGCCCTACCACGTTAGCAACAGCACCAGTGCACCATTGTAGATACTCCACACAGGGTCCTGTAATACATTTCTGTCACATAGTATTAATTTTTTTCCAATTTTTTTTTTTTATTTTTTATAAGGCATGTTTCCACACTGCAGCGCACTGTGCAAACATGTCCAGATTATTAAAAAATAAATTTAATTTAACTTATTTCCTTTAATTTTTCAGACACACAGAGGATAGTTTCTTTAATATCTGTACGTGGTCTGCCATTTCTGTCCATCTGTTTATAATTTTACAGCCCCTTTTGTCTGTCTACATTCCTGTAACTGGAATTTTTCCATGTATACTACAGACACTGAGTCTGACACGGGATATGCAGAGTTGCCTATCTGCTTTCTGGATCACTCTTTTTGCCTCATTTGCATGAGATTCACCTGCTTATGAGGTGATTAGCATGCTACAAAACTTCCTGAGTTGGTGCGTGCATGCACGCCACGCAGCAGTGTTTACTACATCTAAAACCTGCTTACTTTCGTGTAAGCAGCACAGCACAATGCATACACAGTAAAAAAAGACCATGTAGGCTTTATTAAATTCCCCCTAAGTGTACACCATTCTGAGTGAACAGACAATACAGACATACCTCACACCTTCTTCCTCCTAATTTTAGTTTTCCTACTGATTTTCTTGCAGATTTAAATATTAACAGGGATTCATAAATGTTACCACAAAGTATAGACTACACATACACTCAATATAGTCTTTCTGAATGACTAGAAAGCACAAAAAATGCCATAAGAATGTTCTTGAATACATCTTGTGTACACTTAGTATAGGCTTTATAGAATCTGGCCCACTGTGTTTGTTATATCGTTCTTTCAACTACAGTTGATATATGTATACAAGGTCTGAGTCATCTCTTGCATATGGTTTTGAGGCCAAGGTAGTGATTGATAAAGTTCCAAGACGATCAGTCCACTCTTTCTGTTAAAAAAATTAAGGCACTCCCTGTACCTGAAGTACACCAACTGTCTTATTAAATTTAACAATTACTTCTAACTCAAATGCCAGTTCAGAAAAATTGTGTTGGTCAAAATCTAAGTCATCTTTATTTAATCAAATAAAGAGGTGGACAAGGGAGTGGGTTTAAAAAACAGATACAGCAAAAACAGGTGCTATCATTGTTGTCTTTTGTATGACAGATAAAAATCTGACTTTCAGTTTATTTATTCAGTCTTACATAGAGCTCAGACGGCACTAGGCACAGCAACATTCATCTGCTTCTTTAGTTTTATTTCAGCTCTGTAACAGCACTAAACAAATCAAACACCCAGCTGACTCTTTAATTTCATCCGCCACATCCCATTCAGAAAATCGTAATCCCCCCAGATGAAAGCAGTATTTCAAATTAGGAACTGCACTACACTCGAGTTCTGAATCAGAACATCACCTGACTCAAAAATGCTATCCACAGGAGACCTTTAAGATTAAAATACGTTTTCACAGCTCCCAGAAAGGAATAACTTAGATCTTTTATTTATTCAGACTAGTTTCCATTTTCCCACATTGATCAAAACGAGTGCAGCAGAAATAAATTGTACTGTTGTATTACAAAAGCAAAGTTTACTACTATACAGCAGAATCAAATGTTACTAATGCTACTAGTTGTTAGAGCACATGTGGTCAGAATCAGTTTACAAGCAAAATTGTAGTTATTCTAATTCTTGCTGTGATTCTGAAGAGCAAATCAACACACAGCCGTCATTTTTATTTCATCTCAGCACTGCAACAGAGCAAAATAAAATGCCTAAACTCACATGCTTTTCACTTTTTATTGTATTCTAGGTGTTAGAATAAAATGTTTGTGCCCTGTTAATTCTGACAAACAAATATGTAATCTCCACCGACCAAGTACAGTATGTCAATAATAAATTGTATATTAAAAATGCACTAGACAGAGGCAATAAGAAGTCTACTGAGCTTTATTGAACCAAACAAAGGAACATCTTTCACTCCCATGATCTAGGAATGGGCATTGAATTTTATATCACAGAACTCTGACTAGACTGCATTGTTCAGTTTGACCTTTAACCCACCTGCATCCTTCAAAGCTGTGCGGTCGCAATTCCCATTTAAGTTAGACTCCTATCTAAACATCAAAGATCATGTCCCTAAATATTAAAGCCACACTACAGACCTGTGCCAAACCAGAAAAATGCAAATAATGAAGCAAGTGTTTTTGCAGAGATGCAAACCCCCTGCACAGCTCTTTTACTTAAATATATTGATTCTCTAGCACACATACCTGTGGAGAAAGGGGGAACACTTCAGTGAAGAAAAACTGCCCTCACAGACTATCTACAATGTTCTGCAATTCTTAAAATATTAGAACCAATCCAGTAAATCAATAAATCAGTAAAACAAAAAACATAACTGGTCATCTCCTGAAATAACCCTTAAAATCCACCAAACACAGCATATAACATGAACATCAAATATAACACAGAAATCACATAAAACTGAAGACAACGGAGTACTGTGTTAATACTGCTGTAATGTTTTCACTGATAATACAGTTAGAGGTAAACTGTCATTTTCCCATTAATTCAGTTGTTATGCACCAGAATCATCACTCTGAATATTATCTTTGCATTCTGCAAAAAAATGAACAATGAAAAGGTGGGACTGGCAAACGAGTTGTTAAAATGAAGACAAATTCTGCATCACTTGCATGCCTGTGCATAGCAAGAGCTATTGGGAAGTAAAGGAGAGCAGACTGTCTTCTAAGCTCCACAATGGGATAGCCAGGAGATGTTTTCATGAATAGGTGCAGATTACCAGAACAGTAAAATAGGCTTACTCGTGGCTTGAGTTTGTCTGACTGCCATTAAGCACAAAGTCTGTGAAGTCTATCTGCTAATAAATGGTATTGGCATCACAGCAATGTTTTACCTGTTAGTTGTCAAAAACATTGGATCATAGGAAGTTACTAAGCTATTGGGCCTGAGGCCCTTACAAACCTAGCCAAGAATTTACCCCATGTTCCGACAAGTCAGCACCCGATGCCCCTCTCCAGAAGGGACACAGGTGGAATCCCAGGGGTGTATTTTCTGTTTTTCCAGTTATCCAGGCTGTGCTTAAAAAGCATTAATGAGATAGTCTGCTTGACGTGGCATAGGAGTCCATTCCACAGAAGGGGGAGTCTCTGAGACACAAATCTGTCCAGCCAAGTCCTACTGATGTCACAGACCAGACTGAGGTCACTCATGAGGTTTACTCGAGTGGCGCGTGACTTGCAGATATGCAGCAGTCCCATGTTTGCCACAAATATACATGCTATGCTCATCATTAAAGAATCACTCGATGAAGAATAGTTGAGCTGCAGTTTAATCAGCATTGCTAAACCTAACATGAAATTGATGAAATTAAGGCTTAGAGGAGGGAATAATCTCAGCTGTAATGATCCCAGACAAACCAATATTTTGTATTTATTCAAGTCAACACAAAAAATGAAAATATCTTTGGATACTGCACTGAAATTTGTACAACAGTAGCCATACTAAGGAAGTTATTTTTAATTTTCATTTGAGATATGTAAAAGTCCTCTTTGACAAACTGACCAAACTGTAATTTTTGATGTTTTTTTTTTAATTTTAAGAAAAAATTTCACCAAACCTTTTATTTTTTTATGAAAGTTTATGATAAAAATACACCCCAAACCAGACAAAATATAACCATAAAGATGACACTTTTTAAGTGTCAGCTACTCTATAACCTGTATATCTTAAGTTTCAAAATGCAGTAATTGCAAACATTTTAAAACAAAGCCCCACAATGCTGGTCTTCTATTGACAATAATGTATTTTTCTGACATGCATTATTCAGCTATTATACACCCAACTATGTCCAAGTTAGATAAAAATCTCTGTATAGCACTTTTGTGGAACACTAATCTTGACATTAGAAAGGTGTTTCTCATATTACCTGTAGGGGGCACTACCACTTGGACATGCTGCGCTACAGCCCTAATGCAGGTTTACAATTTCATTTTTACATCTCCAGGCAACATCTCGTTTTGCTAATTTGTTTGCAGACTACACCTTAACTTACTTGCACACCCCACACTCAGTGGTAGCACTGCATTCCTCATAACTCTTGGAGAGTTATTTTTATGCAAGTCATATACAGTATCAAGACAATAACTATATTTAAAATTCCATGCACTGATGTCATACATCAAATGCCTAATGGCTAAAACAAGCATAAAAGATTGCTGCATTTCTATATTAACATCTTGGCAGCAGCCAGTGTTTTTTGCTACGGCTTGTAATTAATATGGTCCCATGCCTTATAGTGATGCTATAGCCTGTCTGATGCTTGTGGAGTTTACATCTCCTGGCAGCATCCCTTTGACTAGAAACTATGCAAGTACCACCACTGTTACTGCTTAATAAAGATTATAGTAATTTACAACAGTAATCATTTAAAATGTCTAGACTCACAATGCCAAGTCCCAAAATGTGGAGAATGAATGGCTGAATATCTGGATTTCAATACAGCAAATCCAAGACTTCCATTTCCCAGAATGTTCCTTTTTTTCCACAGTATGGCAATCTCAGAGTTGGTATATATAAGTTCAGGAGGATATAAGGGGTCTTGCCCCCCCTCGCCAGGGGTGCAAGGGGGCCTGCTGCCATCCCAAAAACAAGTTTACAGAAGAGCAGCAATTTTTGATTTGCACTTCTCTCCTGTTTTTTTTTTCCAGATTCAGTATTCCAAGTCCCAATATTTCAAAACTGGAGTGACTTTACTCCTCCTTTCTCTGAATGGTAGTGTCAGTTGTAAAGTTATACATAGCTACAAGATTATTATATTCCATAATTATTACTCAACAGTGAACTTTTAAATCCCATGCTTCACTCACCCCAGTTTTAATGTCATACTGCAGTCATTATACTGCTCCAGGGGTAGGGTCAAGTCAGGGAGTCTGAATGAAGTATGAAGGCAGGGGTGCAACACATCTCAAAACTATTTCCCTAATATATATGGAATTCACTTATAGGAAATATTAGTGTTGATAGCAATCAGGTTCTCTGTACTGATAATCTTAGGTTCTCTGTGTAGATAATCTTATGAAGTACAAAAGCTTGAGAGGGCACACACCTAAACACTGCCCACACCTAATACTGTAGTGGAGAATTGGTTAGGTGGAGCTATGGGTGAATGTTGTATTATAATGACAGTGCTATGAGGTAATGTGACTGTTGAAATTAGTAGTAATACTGTGTTATCTTACGATTGTTGAGGTGTAGGGCTGTGTGACTATAGGAGTTAGGAGTAGTGTTGTGGTATAGTATCAGTATCGGTACTATCTCTGTTACCGTAGAAGTTTAGACTAATGTTGCATTATAGTACCAGCAGCATGGTGCAGTATTATCTGTGTGACTGTGGGAGTTAGGAGTAATATTGTGGTATAGTACCAGTGCCATAGTGTAGTATTGTCTATGTGACTGCAAGAGTTAAGAGAAGTCCTGTGGTATATTATCAGTATCGCTACTGTCTCTGTTACTGTAGAACTTTAGACTAATGTTGTATTATAGTATCAGCACCATGGTGCAGTATTATCTGTGTGACAGCAGAAGTTAGGAGCAATGTTGTGTTATAGTACCAGTGTTGTACTGTAGTATTATCTGTGTGATAGTAGGAGATAGGAGCAATGTTGTGTTATAGTACCAGTGTTGTACAGTAAGAGATAGGGATGAATGTGGTATTGCAGTACCAATGCTGCGGTCTAGTATTGTGTTCATGAATGTGAGAATTAGGGTTGATAGTGGTGTTATAATGCCATTGTTGCAGAGTGGTTTTGTGTGTGTGTGTGTGTGTGTGTGTGTGTGTGTGTGTGTGTGTGTGTGTGTGTGTGTGTGTGTGTGTGTATGATGATTGTTTTGTAGTGTTCTCTAGGTGGTCATGAGAATTAGGGTTGAATGTGCTGTTACAGTACCAGTATTGTGGTGCAACACTCATATGAATGTGGGAGTTAGGATTAAACATGGTGTTATAATGCCAGAGTTGTGGTGCAACACTCATTATATGAAGGAGGGAGCTAGGATTAAATGTGTTGTTATAGTACCAGAGTTGTACTGTATTATTATTTGTTGACAGCAGGGATAGGGATAAATGTGGTTGCAGTACCAGTGCAGTATTGTGTTTGTTAATGTAAGAATTAGGGTTGATTGTGGTGTTATAGTACAGTTATTGCAGAGTAGTATCATGTGTGTGTTTGCAATTACGGTCTTGTAGTGTTCTCAGTGTGGCTATGAGAATTAGGGTTAAATGTGCTGTTACATTTCCAGTATTATGGTGTAACACACGGTATGAATGTGGGAGTTAGGATTAAATGTGGTGTTATAGTGCCATTGTTGTGGTGTAACACTTATTCCGTGGGATTCAGCAAACTTCTGTGCAGGAATAGCTTATTCCTGCATGGAAGGGACTGTTCCCATGCAGCATGGCAGCGTGCCATGCAAATGTATGAAGGCGGACTGCCACACTCTAAAATGGACACGGTTCTGTGTGTGAGTGCAGGGGCTGCATCTGAGAGCAGTGTTCTCACAATACACATGCCCCCTGCACTCCATAATTGCCGTACGGCAATTTAATGGCAGTGAGAGTGTCTGCGGAATACCTCTCAACCTCTTAGAGTAAGAAATCTGGAGAAAGCAAATATGTCTGGCTCATACAGACTTAGAAAGTTGATAGAATAACAGGCTATGCATCAGCATGAATGTGCTGAAGAGTATGAAGTCTAAAACTCAAATGTCTGTCAGTATTTTCTAACTGCAATCTTTAATGATTTGCCACTAATCCACTAGAAAACCACAATTCTATGAAAAATGGACCAAAAATATAAGGCAAATATCTGGGCAGTCTGTGACAATCTGTACAGCTGAGAGGTATGGCGGACACTGTTAGCATCCATGGAGCATACCTCAAATGCAAATCCTGCCATGTCATCACCATTGCAAAAGCACAGCCCCCCACAGATAACGTTGCAAAAATCAATGTGTGTACCCCTACAGTACAAAAATAAAACACAACAGTTTAATTTTTTTTCAGTCCCCAATAAAGTTTAAGCATACCTGAGCAGGTGTGTGCATCGCGCATCTCTGCTCAGCCTAGCTTGCACATCATAAGGAGCTAAATAGATATATACTCCACAACATAACAATGTGGAAATAGTGAAATGGTTAGAGTGTACGCCTTGCAAGTAGTCATTCCTGGTTTAATCCCCAGTAAAGCCAATTAGCATTTTACATGTGAAAGTAGTACATAATTTATTTTTAATAATTAGGTAGTAAATAACAGATATTTGTTAACCAGAGTAGTGTAGTATGTCCCGATGTGAGGTGTCAGTGTAATAAAGTTGTGAAACCCCATATAAAACACAAGTGTCCCATACAGTATAGTCTCAAAAGAATAAATGTAATGAAAGCACATTTGGGGATATCAGGGAAGGTAAACACATTTATAATATGTCAGGAATGATGAATTAATCCCATACAAGTGGTATTCCATAAAATAAAACATAAGCAATGTTAAGCATTGCACAGTTATGCTGAGCGGGTGTAAGCATTGTGTAAATATGAATGCTAAGCAATCAGTAACCCAGCTAAGTGGATTTGTCCATTGGTAAGCAGTGCTGAACCTGCCCCTTTAAGGACTGCCAACCTTAGATAAGCAGGTTTCCCCAGTAGCTTAGTTTAGCTCAGCATATTCAAAACCAGACAATCACAGCAAAGGGTGGGAAATTGGCCATATTTAAACCTCGCAGGTGGGAATACAGTCCATAACTGGTTGTAGCTCCCCACTGTAGGTAGTACGGCAGGTGTTGGAGATGGCAAGCGCTTACGGATGTAGCACTGGGGCATACAGGAATCCAAGGTCATGGTAGGCTCCTTTTTAAAAACCATGACGTGAGACTGCTGCAGGACCAGTACCAGGGTTCCCAATGTAAAGCGGAGGCATGGGAAAGTCTCACCCGTGACCTCACCAGGGCAACTGGCATCCCTCGGACTGGTGAGCAGGTCCGGCACTACTATGCTGACTTGAAGCAGAGGAAGACGGAGCTCTTAAACCAGTGGGTCCAAGAAGCATGGCAGAGGGGTGATGTCCCTGGCATGTGTAAGTATTCATATCAATAACTGTTTACCAAAGTCCAGCCTGTGTATGTGATGGATAGGTATGCATAAATGTTTATCTTCATTACAGCTCTAGCTGAATGGGCTGTGAACCAGTAAGCCCATGCCAGCATGTTGCAAAGGCTGCATTGCGAGGCTGGGCTAGTGAGTAACAATCTAGCTTGTAGTATTCATAACAAATAACTATAAAGGAGTAGAATGTCACCTGGCAGTATTAAAATGGGTATGGTTTGTACTGAATAAAGCAGACAATATTACAGTAATAGTCTCATATAGGTTATATATAAATAAAACTGTAACTGCCTATCAATAAAATTGAAAACCCTGGACTGGTTATGTTTACTCTGGTATGGTATGATTTGAAATGGATACACATTATGCATAGCAACTTTAGCTCTGAAAGCATTAAAAAATCAAATCTCATCTGACAAAGTTAGTGCCTCTATAAGACACTAGATTAACTGATATTAAAAATGTCACACACCAAGATCTGATATCTAAATAGTAATGTTGTGTTAACCACTGTTTCCCACACTGTTCTATGTCAAAAGGTATGTATAAGAATGTTGTAATTACAAGGTTAGATTGTACAACAAAGAGAGAATGAGAAAGAAATCATTCAAGAAAAAGAGACAGCACTCAATAGCTCCTTCTGATGAAACATGCACTTGTTGTATTTTTAGCAGAAACAGCCACAGTTCGAATCCCAGGAGTGGTAGTAAGCTGTATGCATAATTTC
>NC_056741.1:1620856766-1620859266 GCF_019279795.1 Protopterus annectens
GTGTATCTGAAATCCAATTTCTGGTTATTATTTTTCTAGCCACTGCTAGAATAGACCATAACAAGGGAAGCTTAACCTTTTTAACACTTTGAGGTACAGGTGTGTTGAATAATATAAGAGATTTAGAAATAATGAAATTATCTGTAAAAGAGCCTGCAAAATTCATTAATTGACTTCCAGTATTCTTTCAATTTTATACAGTCATAAAACATATGAGCCCAGTCAGCATTAATTTCTACATTACATCTCTTACATAAATTATCTTTATTATTTATTTTATTCATCATCAAAGGTGTATAAAAGATCTATGTAAAATTTCCATGTATAAAGTCTCCAGACAATGGAAGACGTAGTTCTATAAGCAGATTCCAATATATATTGTTTATCTTGTTGATTTGGTGGGTCCCCATTAATAGAAGTGAAATAATTCCAGTATGAATCTACACTGTAAAAGTTTCTTGTCTGATAATTTTATGTATGTATGAAAGTTTACCTTTATCAGAAACTTTATGTTGTACATTTAATATCAAGTAATCAATCAGTGTTGGAATAGATTCTTTAACTGTTATAGACATTAGATCTATTTTATTAATGAGATGTTGTCTAAAGGTCTGAACCTCTAACCAGCAAGTTTCTCTTAGATCAAATTCTTGTTTTAAGAAATCTAGATTTTTAACTTTATTATCAGATATCAACTGATACCAGTACTTTAGATCATTATCTATAGCTAAATGAGTTCCTTCAGAAGTAGATGACAAAAGCATACCCTGAGTATACATTATAGGAATATAATAAAATTCCATTCCCTATACTTAGGGTGCATGAATATAAAGTTACGATAGCTAATAATAATGTTTAATGGGTAACAAACAATATGTTTAGGTGTAATAGGTGAAGTACAAAATTCCTTTAGTAACCATAACATGGAGTTATTTACAATCATATTTTTATGTGTTAAGGAGATTTTCATGAAGTGCATACTAATTAGCTCCCAATAATCTTTCAATTTTGCAACATATGACTGATCTATTAATAAAGTAATAACTTTTACAATAGAAGAGATAGTATATAAATTAAAGTCTGGAAAAGAAATACCCCCTTGAGACCAGCTATTAGTATGTTTCTTTAATGCAATCCTAGGTCTGTTAGGTGCCCATAGGAAATTTAACATTAGTGTATTCAGTTTCTTGATAATTATTTTTGTAGGTGGAAGTATTATTGATTGTATTAAGTATAAAATCTTGGGGAATATTATCATTTTAATAATTGTAAGTCTCTCCTCCATAGTAAAAACATATTATTCCAGGTATTAAAAAGGTTTTGTATATTAAGAAAACAGGTATTATAATTATTATATATAATAGATTTAATATCTTTAGATAGTATTATACCTAAATAAGTTATCTGACCTGAATTGGGTACATATTTAGTAAAATCACTAATGAGAATATTTTTCGTGTATATATAGGTAGTATTTTAGTTTTTTCTTCATTGAATATTAAACCAGAAATACTTTTAAAATTCATCATTTTATCAAATAGAGACTGCATAGAAGAATTAGATCCTGCTGATGTAATTAGAACATCATCTGCAAAAAGTTGAATTTTGGATGTTATATTTTCATCTATTTCAAAACCCTCTATGTCAGTACTGTTTCTGATCAAATTAGCCCAAGGCTGCATTACTAAAGTGAATAATAGTGGAGAAAGTGGACATCCTTGTTTTGTACCTTTAAAAATGGGTATTTTTGTGAAACATATGTTCCTACCTTAATATAAGCCAAAGTTCCTTTGTATAAATGCTCAATTAGATTTACAAATGCATCTGAGAAGTTTGTGCACTTCAGTAAGGTAAACAGATAGTCCCAACTTACTGAATCAAATGCAGAACTTATATCAAGACTAATGAGTGTTAAATCTTTCTTTTTCCTATTTGCAAAATCAATTAATGTTAAAGTTCTTCTTATATTATCAAAAGTATTTCTATTTACAATGAAGCCTGTCTGATCTATATCTATAATGCCGGGATGATTGTCTTCAATCTATCAGCAAAAATACTCATAAACATTTTATAATCAACATTAAGTAATGAGATGGGCCGATATGAAGTACATCTAGTTGGATCTTTATTAGGTTTTAAAATTGGCGAAATAAATGTATATTGCCAAGATGGGGGGGGGGTTATTAACTCAGTTTGGGCCAAAATAAAAACCTTATGTATTAATGAATATGTACTTTTAGAAAGGATTTTATATATCTCTGGTATAATACCATCATTACCCGGTGCTTTGTTTGATTAAAGCTTATTTATTTGTGTAATAACCTCTGTATATGAAATACTCTTGTCCAATAGTTTAATATGTTGTTTATTAAGCTTTTTATTCATGTTTGTGGTTATAAACTCCTTCATTTTATCTTTGGGTTCCATGTTAATGTTATTATGGTTAATTTTGTGAAAGTGATTTCTAAATTCATCTAGTATTTCTGGTATACTAGAAACA
>NC_056741.1:1620864266-1620874266 GCF_019279795.1 Protopterus annectens
TTCTTGAATTCTATTTTCCATGTCATTCACAGCTTCTTCTATGCCTGTCATCTGGATCTTCTGTTGTTGCAGGTCTATATGTAACAAGTCTATTTGTTTTGTAGTTTTTTCTATGAAGGTGTCTATTTTAGTATCCATTTTATCCATCTTAGCAGTAAGTTGCTGGATTATAATTATCAGAGACTGAAGTTCTTTCTTGATGCTGGAGTCTTGAGAATTTGTCTTACTGGAACTCATTTCAGACTGATAAAATGACAGGAAAATTTCCAAAGTGATTTCTGACAGGAATATTGTTAAAATTTCCTTTTTTTTTTAGATATAGTTCAAGAACTATATAAAACAAACATATTTAGAAAGAAAATTACTTCAAAAATTAATTTTTTAAGTAATTAATTCCTGTCAGTGTAATGAAATTGGTGGAGCTGAAGAAATCTGCTGCTATCCTGTGTTCATCCTTGGCCACGCCCCTGGATTTTTATGTTCTGAAGTTAAAAAAGTGGATACTGCATTCTACAACTGCGTCATGATTTGTAGCCTGCATTACTGGAGTGGGTTCAGTCCAGCTACTTCTTCTGGCTTTTGTGTTTACTTGCTTCAGTTTGTACTTTCTGACTTCTTTTTGAGTTTGGAATGGCCAGTGAAGATAGCAGGGATTTATCGACCCCACCTTCTACTCAGAACACGGATTTGGTGACTTTACAACAAACTGTACTTGCTTTGAGTTCAGTAGTACAGTCACTGTCACTCAAAGTGGATTCCTTGTTGAACACACCCCCTTCTGATGTCATCATGTATCCGCAGGCAGCTGTTGGGGCTGAAATGGCTTCCACAAGCTTGCAGACCATTTTAAATGATGTTTCTCTTACTAACAATGCTCAACGACCTTCTAATGGCTATTTTTTGAATATTTCTAATGGAGAGGACAGCATCAATGCTTCTATACCTTTTGGACAATTCATTAATCAATCTGTGAACATTAATTTGTCATCAGCTGCAGTTCCAGCATTAAGAGACTGTCTTGCAGAAACTTTTTTTTTTTTGGTGAAGCTGAGAGAATCACAATGGACACTGGTAATAATGATTTACCATCTCTTTTTGACCAGTTTGATTATAAACTTTCTAAAATTAAGCGACTTCAGCTTGACCATGCTATTTTAGAGAATGTACTAAGGACAATATAGTGCCAAAAGGTTTAAGAATATGGTGCTACCCTGGTGGGTTACAGTATAATTCTGAATTATTTAAAGAGTTTGTTGCTTTATTTGATAGACATGGCATTGAATATATGTGTTTAATAGTGGAGTATAATGATGCTTTGATTAATGAATTATCTGTTGCTGTTTCTGAAATTGATAAAAGCATTTATGAACATATGCATTATGAAAAACAGAAATATGAGCATGTGAAAATTTTTAAGAGTATGGACCACTTAGTAAATTCTATTAAACTTCGTAAAAACAAAAGACTTATTAGGGATAGAAATGACTACAGTGATGACATGGCATATCCCAGGCCTCCCCCTCCCAGGAATGGGGCAAAAAATACACCAATTCCAATGTGAACTCTGGCAACGGTAACATTAATATTATTAGTGCAGATAATCCCTCAACTAGTAACTCTGGTCAGGTTTTTTAAGACCCAGAAGAGTCTCCACCTCTGAGAGCGTCTGAGGAACAAGGGTTCTCAGGGGAACAACAACTGGAATATGGCCCCAATGAACAGAAGCAACCATTGGAACATGGGAAGGATGGTGAACAGAGGGGGGAAGAGGTACCAGTCATGGAACAGGATGTAAATGTGACTTTAATTAACTTGTTGCCTTCACCAAACAATTTAGGTGATGATACAGACCATTTGCTTCCATCTTGCCACATATTTACCAACACTCTAGGTGACTTTAATGTATATAAGTTCTCTATCATTGTGGTTAGTCTTGAACGTTGTGATTTGCTTGCCAAAGGATTCACCTTTGTACCTCCAGAGTCTTAAGATGCTTCTAATACCCTTATGGATTTAAGAATGTATACACGAAAATTGAACTTGAACATTCTTTTCAAAAACTCTGCACTTGTTTCTTTTGCCAACCCTTTAGCCATCTCAAGTACATACAACCCTCTATGTCATCCTATTGTCCAACTTTTTGAGAATATATGTGAGTTAGATATATGTAACTCCAAGCTTTCTAACTGGAATTTTGACATAAATGAGAAAAATGCGAAAAAGGCAATGGATGAAATACAATTTGTTTCACAAACTACCAGAATTATGAAACCTGATAAAGGTGGAGGTGTAGTCTTGATGGACTATGAGGATTATAACAAGAAAGTGCTTTTTATCTTTTTATCTTAGAAAGAAAAGCCTACATAAAATCATCCATTAATGAACTGAACACCTCTTACCAGCATATAAGGATTGAGCTTCAGGATTTATTCATAGAGGGTTTGATATCTATTGATGTACTTAATTTTTATCTGTTCCCTATTCTAAAATATCTGTCATGTTTAGGCTACTGAAATTGCATAAAAACCTGAGCCAACCACCCATGCGCCCCATTGTGGACTCCAAGGGGTCCATCACACACCCCTTTGCAAGATATTTAGACAAATTATAGGAACATATATTGAATGAGACACATCTGCATGGATTCATGGAGCTTCTTAGAAGCTATAGATAAGATACCCTATAAGGACACTTTTGTTTTTATAACTATCAATATTAAGGACCTTTATTCAGTCATACCTCACACAACTGGTTTGGAGTGGTTCACAGATTTCTTATATGAAAAAGATATTCCACATTTCCAGGTCTTGGTCTTTTCACAATTGATGGAAATTGTCCTTAAAACTAATTTTATATTGTTCAACAAAGAAATCTACCTACAACAAGAGGGGGTGGCCATGGGGTCTGCATGTGGTGGTTTATATGCAAATATTGTATCTAGGCAATGGGAGAAGAAATTTCTTTTTCCTTCATGTTATTTTGAGCACATCAAGTTTTATACTAGGTTTTTGGATGATATGTTTGTTGATGCTATTGATGATTTTACAGCCTATATTGGAACTACTACAGACTTTCTAAAGTTCACCCATACTAGAAACCTTGACAAGATTTCCTTTTTAGGCATCTTACTGGAGAAAGATTATGAAAATAAGATGTTTGCATCAAAAATCTTTAGGAAAAGCATGTACTCGAACTCATTACTGCACTTCTCCAGCACACACCCAGTTAAACAAAAGAAAGCAATTGTTAAGGGACAGTTCATGCGTGCAGCTCATATGGCATCTGGTACTGATGAATTTTTGGATGAATGTGACAACTTGAAAAATATGTTTCAAAACAGAGGCTATCCTTGTAAGTTTGTCAGTGATATAATGATTGAGGTTGTTAACAAGAGAGAGCGTGGGTTTTATGTCCCCCTACTTTCTTGCAATATGATCAACAGTAGTCCGTCTACCAGTAATCATGAAACCAATACTGTTACAAATAATAGTGATTATAAGACTTCTTTCATCACTGTATTCAACCAAGACAGTTACATCCCAAGAAACATCTTAAAAAAAATTGTGCCATTTTGAGACGACAAGAACATCAGACCACTAATAGGACTGCAACCCATTATGGTATTTAGGAAAGGCAAGAATATGAAAAATATATTTGAGAGCAGTAACTCTCACTCTAACCACAGATTAGGTTCTATGAACAAATGTGGCAGATGTAATTATTGCAGATATATAAAAGAAAGCAATATTTTTGACATCAACAAAGTCGAAATCAGGATCAACCAGAAATATAATTGTAACTCAGAGAAAATGATTTACTGTGCTTTGTGCACTACCTGTTGTTGCTATTACATAGACAAGACTGATAGAAAGTTAAAAAAATCACATATACGAACATACAGCACTTAACCTTCCTCATTACCTAGAGGAAAACAGTTTTTGTACTTACTTTTCTCACTTGCTTAAAGAAAAATAGTTCTTGTACTCACTTTCCTCACTTGTCTAGAGGAAAATATTTTTTTATTTAGGCATCTCCAAGGGTCAGCTCCCAGTGTTCACTCCTGTCTATCTGATTAATCTAGGCATACTGGGGCAATGTAGCAATTGCCTCATGTACACGACAACCCTCTCCTCCTACCACCCAATATTACAACTTGTGAGAGATGCATTTATCTAGCCACACTGGCGGTAAAGCTCTCTCCATCCAAGACTGAACTTGACAGTCAAGAGAAGGTAAACACTTGCACCACACCACACTCACATAGTCCCACTAAACCTACACCACAAAAATCGACACATAGAAACACAAAAACATTTGCAGAGGCTCTCAATAAAAATCTGCTCAAGCAACAGAGACCTCTAAAGCAGAAACTCAACCACCACCCCCCAACACAACCCAAATGACACATAGCCCACAGACTCAGTGTGCCACTCAGCCAAAGCCCATAAGGAAAAACAATGTACTCAACACACTAGTCATAAGTGACTCTATAGTCAGGCACACTGATGTCCCACTCACCAGGCTAAACAAGGAGAAGGTTACTGTCAGCTGCCTGTCAGGTGCTAGGATCCACCACATAACCCATGCACTCAGGTCACTCCACAGCAAGTACAAATATAACTCTGTCATTGTCCATGTTGGTGTGAATGACCTGAGATGTACCTCCCTGGACTACATGAAGAGAGATATGGAAGAGCTCTCTGATCTTGTAGCCCAGGCAGGTATGACCCTAGCCCTGAGTAGCATCCTGCCATCACCCAGAATGATACCGCAGTACAAGGACAAAATGATTGACTTCAACAATTGGCTAAGGTTCTGGTGTCATTCTAATTGGATCCAGTATCTGTCTGCCTGGGACGCCATGGTCGACATACCATGATGCTTTGCCAGGGATGGCATGCACCTGTCACCCCTGAGATTCCGGATACTGGCTAAGGCTCTTGCCACCCCTATAGTGCCTTTTTTAGGCAAGGTTCAAATGACAAATTCACCACCATAACAGGCAAGCAAAAACTGTGGGTAATGCTACTCAATGCTAAAAGTCTAAATCTCAAAATGCATTTCCTTGAGGCAGTCCTTAAAATGAAGAACATTGATTGGTTCAAGGCTCCAGAGTGCACCCCTGCATTACCAGGCTATAACTCATACCACACTTTTCGGCTATCTAACCTGGACCGGAACACCAAAGGCTGAGGTGTGCTCATATTCATTAAGGATATCCACACCTCCAGACTAGTTGCTCAGCATAATGCATCCGAGGTTATCCAAGTGCAACTTACTCTGGGCAAAACTGCAATCCAGATTGTAGTTTGCTACAGATCCCTCACCAAGCCCCAGGATTCCCACTCCTCTTTTCTTGATATACTGTAAAATATTAGGGTTCAACCAAACACCCTAATAATGGGATATTTCAACTACCCCACCATTAACTGGGAAAACTACTCCTGTACCAACTCCTTCACTCAATGCTTTCTGGAATTCATAAATTCTAATGCCCTGGATCAACTTATCCACACCCCCACCAGGAGCAACAATATCCTAGACCTAGTCATTACCAACATGAGTGACCGGTGTTCCACACCTGAAGTCAACTCCTCATTAGTCAGATCAGACCGTAAGCTAATCACCATAGATATCCACATCCCACCCCCATCCCTTATTAAGGAAACCATGGTAAAAAATTTCTCCAAAGCCAACTTCATGCTTCTTGACAGAAGTGGCAAACTTCTTGACACCCATGCAGATGGAAAATACAGTTAAGACTGCTGAATCCTACAGAAATGCACTCTATAAGCACTTACACGAGTGCATGGATCGTGCTATCCCAAACAGAACAAAGATGCTATCCTCCAAAAAAAGGAAGCCAATCTGGTGGTCCCCTGCCATAAACAAACTCTACAACAGAAGGAATGAACTGTTGCAAAAGAGTAAAATCCCATGAGTGGAGAAGCTCCCTGGTCAGCCTCAGTAAGAAGCTAAGATCCCTTATAAGATCCTCCAAAGCTAGCTATGAAAACAAAATCGCCACTGATTCTAAGGACAACAACAAAGCATTCTATAGCTATGTCAGGAATCTCAATGGCAACACCCAGATCTGCTCTGAGTTACAGCACAAAGGCACGAAAATTACAGAACCAATTGATATTGCCAACATCCTGGCAGATAGGTTCAGTTCTAACTTTACCCCCCTCTCACCCCCTAAAGGGCCCATATCTATAAAGGAAGAATGCAGAGTCCCTGTAATCATGATTACACAGGTAAAAGCTGCACTCTCTAAAGCCACAAACACAGCATCCATGGGACCAGACAACATCCCAGGCTGCGTTTTACTCGAACTTCAGAATGAACTGTCTCCCCACCTAAGAACCATGTTCAATCATAGCCTCACATCAGGCTTTGTGCCCACTGAATGGCACACAGCAACAGTTATCCCACTAAAGACATTGGTAACCTCCAAACTCTGGACCCACCCAGTTCGGGTTTGTGAAAGGCAGATCATGCCTCCTGAAACTGATCGACTTCTTTGAGGCAGTCACCAAAGCTGTAGACGAGGGTAAGGTGATTCACACAGCCTAGCTTGACCTCGCCAAGGCTTTCAACACCATCACCCATTCTGGAATTATAGATAAACTCACTAAACTAGGTATAAATCCTTATGTCACAAGATGGGTTGCCAACTGGCTCACTGACAGAACCCACACTGTAAAAGTTGCAGACTCCAAATCTGACTTCAAGCCAGTGACAAGTGGAGTACCACAGGGTTCAGTACTGGGACCTCTCCTGTTTGGTATCTACTTCTCTGTAGTACAGGCTAACATAGAGGGCCTTTGGCTAGTGAAGTCTTCAGATGACTGCAAACTAGGAGCCATAGTCGAGTCCCCAAATGATGTGGACATCCTACAGAAGGGCCTCACTGAGACAGATGCCTGGTGTCAGAGCCATAGCCTCAAGCTAAATGCCAAAAAGGGCATTGTCATCCCCTTTGGTAAAAACTCTGTACCCATGAACTACTACATAGGCGGCAGTCAACTTAACATCGAATGTGTGATAAGAGACTTTGGGATCCAGGTGGACAGTAGTCTCTCCTTTGATAATCACATCACCACAGTAGTCAGGAGATCCTTCTACGTAGCACACCTCATCACAAAAGGGTTCTCATCCAGGAAAAAAAGAGGTCATTGTTCCCCCCTACTCGACACTCATTAGACCTATTATAGAGTAAAACACCCCTTTTGGAATGTACCTCACAAGACATCTGCAGCAGCTGGAAAGGCCACAGAAGTACCTCACAAAGAGGATTACTGGCCTCAAACATATGCACTACACTGACTGTCTCAAAAACATTCCAGCTTTACTCCATAGCATATCGCCTACTCCGAGGTGATCTCTGCCTAACATATAAAGCTATGTCAAACCCAGAGCTGTTGGACATGCTGCACCTAAAGAAATCCCAATCCCTCCGAGCTACATGCTCTAGGGACCTAAACCTTGTCACCACAATAAACAGGACATGCTGGAGGGATGGATTCCTGTCCCAGAAACTTCCCATACTCTGGAACAAGCTACCCATCTATGTCAAGCAAAGTTCCTCATTAGCACTCTTCAAGAAAAATCTTGATGAATGGATGGGAAATAGGAAATACACCCTGGGGATTACTTCTGTGGCTCTGCTCGACAGGGTTATAGGGAAATAACTTTCTTGGGTGGCGTAAGCCAGGGAACCTTGTTGGCCAGGCTTACTTAGGCTCTTGGGCCAATAGCCTAGTACCTATCTATGAACCTATATATGACATAAAAAATAAAAAAGAGACTAATTCTCTTAGCAAGCATGTAATGGAATACAATGACCATAAGTTCCAATTTTTTATTATAGATAGCATCAGTACTAATATGATGGGTGGTGCATGGTCACTATTACTTGAGAAAAGAGAATTATACTGGCAATTACGTTTGAATGCTGGGAACTGGCCAGGCCTGAACAAGCATATTTCCATTAGCCCTATTTTAAAATTAAAGGCATTGGAAAGATAAAATAAATTTCTTCATTATATATTTTAAATGTTTTAAATATCTAACATTTATTTTATAATGATGTTAATGTGTGATTGATATTTATTTTTCTTAATATTTTAACTATACTTAGTTCTTAATTGCACAGATAGTTATTGTTTTTAATATATATATTTAAATATATTTATTATACTCTGTCATTTCAGTATCAGTGTTTAACAGTGTTTTATAGGGTGGTGTGTTCTATGAAATATTTTACAGTTGTCTATTTTTTCTGCTTTTTAGGTTGACTGCAAATATTGTGTTTTTAATGAGTTTACCTTTGAAATGTTGAAAATTATGTTGTCGAACGGCCCGTGGTGAACCAAAATGCCGAATTCTGGATGGCGAATGTCACAGAAGTTCAAAACTCAGCAAATTGAACAGCAGATTCACTGAGTTTCAAACTCCAGTGTCAAACACACAATGTAATGCAGGGGGGAAAGCCCCCTGCACCCCCCCCTACTTTAATATTCTAACTCTGAGATCACACTACAGTGTGGAAAGGGTCCATTTCCCGATCTCCACTATAGTGCAATCCGCACCCAAAATGCCAAATCTGCAATGAGCGAACGTCACTGCTCATTGCACATTCAATGCATTTTTTTTTGACTATGCAAAAACTAGAAAACGTCCTTTCAGACTTTTTACTTTCACACATGTGCATTACGCACATGTAAAGGTAAACCTTTTAATAACATAATTAGTTTAAAACTGGGTGGAACTTCCTGTTGAAACTATATAAAAAGGTAGTACCTATGTGTGTTAAACTATCTGATGAAGTCTAGTTCTTTCTGAACGAAAGCGCTCATCTCTGGATTTTTATGTTCTGATGTTAATAAAGTGGATTCTGCATTCTACAACTGTGTCATGATTTGCAGCCTGTATTACTTGGAGTGGGTTCAATCTAGCTACTTCTTCTGGCTTTTGTATTTATCAAGTTGTAGCCTGCTATAGGTCCCCAAACATGTCCCAAGACTCACACTCCATTTCCCTAGGCACCCTGGAGAATATCAGTGTCCAACCTAACACTGTCATACTGGTTGACTTCAACTACCCCATCATTAACTGGGAGGGCTACTCATATACCGATGCACATGCCCATCATATTGATCTGGTCCTTCCTAACATGGGCGACTGTTGCTCTACACCAGTAGTCAACTCCTCCCTTGTTATATCTGAACACAAATTAATCACCTTTGGAAATCCACAGCCCTCTACCCCCTGCACAGATAACCACCATGCAAAGCCTTTCCAAAGCTAATTATGGCCTCCTAAAAACAGAGGCGGCTAATCTCACGCCAGCCATGCAAATGGAGACTAGTTGCATGACACCTGAATCAAACAATGCACTATGAACACCTGCACAAATGCATGGATACTGCCATACCCAATGCAATCAGGACCCTCACCTCCAAAAAAGGAAGCTGATCTAGTAGTCCCTTGCCATAAAGAAACTGCAACAGAAGGAGGGAACCAATATGGAATAAGGTGAAGTCCCAAGACTGGAAATAAACCCTTATCAGCCTCAATTAAAAGTTGAGATCCTTCATCAAATACCACAAAGTTAGCTGTGAGAACAGAATTGGAGCACATAGTAAAGACAACCACAAGGCCTCACACAGTTAGATAAAGAATCTTAAAGGCAATACCAAGATTTCTTCTCAGCTACTAGACAATGGTACCTCCCGGATTGAGCTAACAAATAATGCCAATATTCTGACTACCATCTTGAGTGCAAACTTTACCCCTCCCCCCCACAAAGGACCAATCACAATACCAGTATATAGCCAGGGACATAGTATTACTGCAGCAAAAGTTATAACACCACTGTCCAAGGCCAAGAATACAGCTTCTATGGGACCTGTCAATATCCCTGGCTGTGTTCTATGTGAACTACAGAGTGACCTGGCACCTCACCTGTGTACCCTGTTCAAGCACAGCCTCACCT
>NC_056741.1:1620884266-1620913655 GCF_019279795.1 Protopterus annectens
CTTTTATAAATATGTATCAAATTAAAGCTATGTAAAGTATGTAAATTTTATATTTCCCAAGTGCTAAGTACTATATTGGCAAATGCAGGTGCTAGTTTCGAACCCATTGCTATGCCCTTGATTTGCTTATATATCTGTCCACTGAAAAAAAAAATTGTTATTTAAAACAATTTCCGCTAGTGTACACAGTGTATTAACTTTGGTATTAGAAAAAGTAGTGTATTTAGTGAGAAATAACCTGAATAACTGTAATCCCTCTTTGTGTGGTATATTCGTGTAAAGCCCTTCAACATCAAGGGTAACTAAAGTACAATCAGACAGACCATCTTTTTATGGAATAATTCATCTAAAAAAGCCCAAGAATCTCTCAAATAATTATGTTTTTTGTACTAAGGGATTAAGGATGCTATCTAAATAATCAGCAATTTTCTCTGTCTTTGTTTTTTTTGTTTGATATAATGTGTCTGAATGGAGGGTCTGATGAATTCTTGTGTATTTTCGGAATACTGAATAGTCTTCCTAAATAAGGTGAGGGAACTGACATAAACATAAATTATTCATATGAGATGGCATTAGTTAGTTGTAAGCTTTTTAAAGTTTTATCAACATTTTAAAAATGTTTATTAACTGTGTGTAAGTCTAGATGGGTGAAAAAATCATTATCATGTAAAGTATTCTCAATTTTTTGTATGTATCTGGTTTGTTCCATCAAAACTAACCCTGCTCCCTTATCTGCACACATAATGCATAGTGATTTGTCTTTGGTAAAGTTTGATAACGCATTTCTTTCAGCTTCAGAAAGGTTAAACCATTTATCTGTTTTGTTGGACTGACATAATTTTCATAAATCTCTTTCACAAACCTTAAGAAAAGCCTGTAGAGAGTTGTTAAGGGCTGGGTTGTACAAACTTTTCGGTCTCAGGGTGGTAAGATGTTTAAAGCTATCATTGTCAGTGGAAATGTCAGATGTATCAGAATCAAGGCTATGATCTGAGTCATCATATGTTACAGTGTCATTTTATTTATTTATTTTTACTTTTATTTAACATTTGTTGACTGGGAAAGTCTGACTAGGTTCCACAGATCCTGTTTTCAGCAGAGGCCCGGGGAGAAATGTGCCAGACACATGTCTTTAGAATGTGGGAGGAAACTGGAGTACCCAGAGGAAACCCACGCGAATGCAGGGAGAACATGCAAACTCCACACAGAAGGCACCCCGGCCAAGAATCGAACCAGGGAACCTCTTGCTGTGAGATGACAGCATTAACCGCTGCACCACTGCGCCGCCCAAATAATTAATGTGTATGCAATCATTATCATTGACATTATCATTGACATCATTATCATTGACATTATGTGAATTGGTATGCAAAAAACACAAATTAAGCTTCCTTGCATATAGTTTGAGATTAAGAATCATATCTGGCAAATGTGCTCT
The DNA here is from genome assembly GCF_019279795.1 of Protopterus annectens. Classification (NCBI taxonomy): domain Eukaryota; kingdom Metazoa; phylum Chordata; order Ceratodontiformes; family Protopteridae; genus Protopterus; species Protopterus annectens. The sequence goes on from NC_056741.1 coordinate 1,620,885,705, forward strand.
TTGCGCTGGAATAAAATTGAAACCCTTATGAAGTAGTTGTAACTGTGTATTAGAAAACTGCCTGTTAGTCAGGTTAAAAGTTGCAGCATCCATCTGCTGCAAAGCTGTTTCTAAGTCTAAATCATGTGAAAATACTTCTGTGACATTGCTTGCATCAACATTGGAATATAGAAAATGTAGTAGGGACTGAGTTTATGTCCTTGACAGGCTCCTTGTGATGATTCTCGAACCTGTTGTAAGAAATCTCTGTGGTCATTTGCTGGTATGAATATTTCTGGCTCTTCCTCTCCCCTTCCCTCCTAACACTCCATCTAGATTGTCCATTACTGGTGGATCCATTATGTTTTCGCGATTGTTGATGTTGTTTTCTGGTGTTAAAAAATCATTAGGTCTGTTTGGGCTCTGGTTGAGAGACTGTAAAAGTGGTTGATTAATTGGCTGGATAGGAGTGTGGGTATGCGGCTGTGGAATGGAAGCAAATTGATTTTGTGCAGCAGTGAAACAAGGAATTGTACAAGCTGTATGAGCGGTGAAATAATTACCAACAGATCTAGGTGCTGTTTGCCTGTTGTTGAGCCGTACAGCATTAGCATATGTGTCGGATAGGTTTTAAACCATGCAGCATTAGCCTATGTGCTTGGATAGGTTTTAAAGCTTCTGCTTCAACCTTCATTGTATGTATTGTATGGTAGCCAGCCTTATAATTGGGTCTGTAGTCTGTTCTGTAGTTGCTATTGGTTGCAGTAGTAGAGCGCGGGAACTGCCGTTGTGGTTGAAAAGAGCTATTAAATTTTCTGATAGGATATGCCATATTATTATTATAATGGTACAAATCCTTGTTGAGTTTTTGTTTTTTTCTAGATATCAAGGAATCAACGTGTCTGTCAACTCTTTGGTGGATTCCTCGGTATAAATGCTCATGCATGTGAAATTCCTGGTTCTGTAGAATTTTAGAGTTATTGTCATCAATCTGGTTCTTGAGTGTTTTGATATGGACCTTATTGTCATCATTAATGATACTTAACGTTTTAAGGCCAGTCTCGTTAAATACATTTTCAGCGTATCATACAGTTTCTCATTGGTAGATGCAATATTAGGGAATTTCATGAAGCGCAAACCTCGGGGTACTATTTTATGAGCTAGGCAAGAGTCTAGGTAGTGAATATCATATTTGACATTTTTAAATACTTTTAGTAATCTTTCAAGTCTGTAAATGTCAGATTTACAGCTGTCCCAGTTGCTAACATCATCATTATCATCGATCTGTGCATTATGCTCTTGAATATGCTGATCTGATGCTAAAAAACGGATTATTTTCCATAGAAGGATGAAGAAGGGACATTACATTAAATCTGAAAGACATAGTGTCATTCTGATAAGCAGCATGCTGGTTCTGAGAATTAGAGGTGTTAGAAATCAATTCAGTGTTAGGGTTAATGTTTGTATGTGTTTCAGGAAGCACTTTTGAAGTTAGATTTAGGCTTTCAGTCGAGTTAATTGATAAGGACACTGAAGCCGAAGTGCTTGGTGACTGTGAGGAGTGCAGCTGGCCATGAGAAGAGTTAAACATAGCTCGTGTTGTAGTATTAGTAGTAGATGCAATTGCAGACTGATTAACTAACCTTGTAGATTGTGCCGGTTGGGAGCCAATAAAATCATTCACTTTCTGTAGTGCTTCTTGTGTTTTTTTAGTTGTATTGTCCAGGTTATTCATTAAATCCTGTAAATCCTGCGGAATCAGATGTAACGATAAATCTATCGGTTCAGGGCTGCTAGAGCCAAGTTCAGTGGCTGCACACTCTTCCATGGGAGTGTATTAAACTTGGTAAAATGGAGTTCAATATGTTCACCGAAAACCGTGCAACAGAAGAATCAATAATGTATAATAAAAACTTTTTGACGTATAGAACAGCTAACTATTGTAGAAATAAAACTCGCAGACACTAAGTTCCTTTAAGCTTTCATTCTTATTAGATGAAAGAGCTTCTTCAGAATAACCAAAATACAGTACACGTACAGTATTAAACAGCATAAATCACGTGAGTACATTAACCAATGAATCAAGTAAAAGAATTAGTACACTAACCAATGAAACAACATTCTAACTTTCAAACAGTACCAATCAAAGTAAAGAGTAAAAATTACATGAATATGTATGACAGTAAAATGAATATTCATATGTTCTCAGTACAACTAAGTGTTCCATCTTAGAGCACACTTGATGTTAACACTTTCATTTAACCCAGGAAATACTTCAGAATTAAGACGTATCTGCCATTTAAGTTCCCCTAATTCAAGATATAACTCCCAATCACCAAAAACACATTCTACTTACTCAAGAATAATAAAATGAAACTTAGTGAATGAAGAGCAGGAGATGATATGTTTAGCTAGGGCATTATTCATGTTTTTGGCTATAATCGCTCCTAAATGTTCCTTAATCCTGTTGGAGAGCCTCCTAGCAGTTTTACCAATATAAAATGCTGAACAAGTATCACAAATTCCAGCATAAACTACCCTCGAGAATCATCACAAGGAGTCTGTCAAGGACATAAACTCAGTCCCTACTACATTTTCTATTTCCAATGTTGATGCAAGCAATGTCACAGTATTTTCACATGATTTGGACTTAGAAACAGCTTTGCAGCAGATGGATGCTGCAACTTTTAACCTGACTAACAGGCAGTTTTCTAATACACAGTTACAACTACTTCATAAGGGTTTAAATTTTATTCCAGCGCAAAGAGCACATTTGCCAGTTCTGATTCTTGATCTCAAACTATATGCAAGGATGCTTAATTTGTGTTTTTTACATACCAATTCACATAATGTCAATGATAATGATTGCATACACGTTAATGACACTGTAACATATGATGACTCAGATCATAGCCTTGATTCTGATACATTTGACATTTCCACTGACAATGATAGCTTTAAACATCTTACCACCCTGAGACCAAAAAGTTTGTACAATCCAGCCCTTAACAACTCTCTACAGGCTTTTCTTAAGGTTTGTGAAAGAGATTTACGAAAATTATGTCAGTCCAACAAAACAGATAAATGGTTTAACCTTTCTGAAGCTGAAAGAAATGCGTTATCAAACTTTACCAAAGACAAATCACTATGCATTATGTGTGCAGATAAGGGAGCAGGGTCAGTTTTGATGGAACAAACCAGATACATACAAAAAATTGAGAATACTTTACATGATAATGATTTTTTCACCCATGTAGACATACACAGAGTTAATAAATATTTTTTAAATGTTGATAAAACTTTAAAAAGCTTACAAATAACTAATGCCATCTCATTTGAAGAATTTATGTTTATGTCAGTTCCCTCACCTAATTTAGGAAGACTATTCAGTATTCCGAAAATACACAAGAATTCATCAGACCCTCCATTCAGACACATTATATCAAACAAAAAAACAGACAGAGAAAATTGCTGATTATTTAGATAGCATCCTTAATCGCTTAGTACAAAAAAAGTATAATTATTTGAGAGATTCTTGGGCTTTTTTAGATGAATTAGAAAGATGGTCTGTCTGATTGTACTTTAGTTACCCTTGATGTTGAAGGGCTTTACACGAATATACCACACAAAGAGGGATTACAGTTATTCAGGTTATTTCTCACTAAATACACTACTTTTTCTAATACCAAAGTTAATACACTATGTACACTAGCAAAAATTTTAAATAACAATTTCTTTTTTTTTTCAATGGACAGATATATAAACAAATCAAGGGCATAGCAATGGGTTCGAAACTAGCACCTGCATTTGCCAATATAGTACTTAGCACTTGGAAAATGAAAATTTACATACTTTACATAACTTTAATTTGATACACATTTATAAAAGATTTATTGACGATGTTTTTTTTGCATGGAAAGGCAACCAAACTTCTTTAGATATGTTCATATCTGAAATGAAAAAAAGCATAGTTTTTTTAAATCTTATTGTATCTGCTTGTGGTTCTTCCATTTCGTTTCTTGATACTAAAATCAACATTTTGCCATCTAAAACAATATGTTCTACTATTTATAGAAAGAATACTTATAAGATCAATCTGCTTGAATTTTCCAGCTCACATCCATTCTTCATGAAGAAGAACCTTGTCAAAAGTCAGTTTATACACATTTCTAGGATTATTAGCCTTGACTATGATTTTCAGCTTAATGCTACACTGTTGAAGAATATGATTCTGAGAAGAAATTATCCTGCAGCCTTGATTGATTCTATTTATACTGAGGTAGCATCTGAGAGATACACTAAACATTTACCTATTTTACTGTTTGGATTCAAATCTATACCTGTTAAACCTATTAATAATACCAATAGATCTCTCAGTTTTCCTTTGCCTATCTCCAGGGATATGGTTCATATTAGGAACATTATCACCAATAATAGGGACTTGTTAACGGAATCTCAACTTATGACTACTGCCATTGGTACCACTCCTTCTTTTTCTTTTAAAAGAACAAGTGCTATCAGAATGAAGCTAGAGAACAGAGATTTACCTTTATTGATTAATACCACACCCACTTTTAACACACAGATAGGTATGCATTCTTGCAATAAATGTGCAGTTTGCCCATACATTTTAATAGGATCACAATATACTTTTCCCCATTGTAACTACACTATTAGGTTTTCTAAATATTTTTTCTGTCACTGCATAAGAGTAGTTTATGCTGGAATTTGTGATACTTGTTCAGCATTTTATATTGGTAAAACTGCTAGGAAGCTCTCCAACAGGATTAAGGAACATTTAGGAGCGATTAGAGACAAAAACATGAATAACGCCCTAGCTAAACATAGCATCTCCTGCTCTTCTTTCACTAAGTTTCATTTTATAATTCTTGAGCAAGTAGAATGTTTTTTGGTGATTGGGAGTTATATCTTGAATTAAGGGAACTTAAATGGCAGTTACTTCTTAATTCTGAAGTATTTCCTGGGTTGAATGAAAGTGTTAACATCAAACGTGCTCTAAGATGGAACCCTTAGTTCTACTGAGAACATGTGAATATTCATTTTACTATCATAAATATTCATGTAATTTTTACACTTTAACTACTTTGATTGGTACTGTTTGAAAGATAAACCCCCGGATTCACGAATCCTCCATGTAAGACTTAATAAGTCTTACTCGGAGGCTGCAGTTGAGTGGTATGACGTCAGCATGCCATTAATATGCATGAGGGCACACTGACTCAACCGTAAGTCTTACACGGACCGTGTAAGAAAGCAGGGGGCGCGTCCGACTGCCGAGCAGTCTAAATGTCCACGCCCCTGCAAGCGTTTAAAATAAAAGCAAATAAACAAGAGCGAGTCCGCTCAAATGTCCCTGCACCCAACACCTCACTGTCTGATATTGTAAACCCCCATCACAGTTCTAAAACACATAACATTAATTTTTTTAAAATTCCCAAAATAGCTGCCCGTATTTGCGCGTGTGTGTGCGGGTGTGCCCATTGCTTAGCTACAGTTAGGAATTCTGACATGGAAGAGCATAAGAAAGAATGTTTATGCAAATCACACCAAATCGCAATAGCATAATGGTACAGCATTCGCACAAAGAAGAGGCATTCACGGTTCGAGTCCCGCCACTCCCTTTCATATTTATTTTTTAAAACAGTATATGGAATAATACCTGACATATATGTTTAAACATAACTAAAAAGCAGTGAAATGGCCAATGTATCAGTGAACAAAATAAATATTTTAAAGGATCCCAATATAAAATTGCCTGCAGTTAAGCAGCACTTCACCCAGTGCAATAGAGTTGTCCATAGTTTAACAGCGCTTTACCCAGCGCAATAGAGTTGCCCATAGTTTAACAGTGCTTTACCCAGTGCAATAGAGTTGCCCATAATTTAACAGTGCTTTACCCAGTTCAATGTGTTTGGGGGGACGTGCGCGCCGTGCCAACCAGGGCACCATAGGGCACAGAGGAGCAACGTAGAGCAAAGTTCCTTAAATGCAGCCACACCCCCTAGCCTGTCTGGACACTATGAAAATAAAATGAATGACAAGGTTCAAACCCAGGACACTGCGCATCAGAAGCAAAGTACAGAACCACTAAGCCATGACAACATAGGGGAAACAGCCACTGTTAACATTCATATACTTACGAATGGTAGTTTAACCATTACTAAGCAGGTCTGCAGTCAGCCGAGAATTTTACAAAACGGCCAATCACAAAAAAGTGTGGGAAATGCGGCATATTTAAGCCCCACAGGCGGGAATACATGTCATAACTGATTGTAGCTCACATCTGCAGTTGGAATGTCTGGTGTCGGAGAGGGAACACACTTCCGAGCGCAACGTTGGGGCATCGAGGAGTCGAAATACATGGTTTGGCTCCTTGTCCACCATCATGAGTCAAGACTCCTGCAGGGCCAGTTCCAAGGGACAGAGTACAAGGCAGAGGCTTGGAACCAGTTAGCTCGTGACCTCACCAATGCCACAGGCGTTCCTTGGAGTGGTGAGCAGGTCCGTCACCACCATGCAGACCTGAAGAGATGAAAGCAGGACCGCCTGAACCAATGGATGCAGGAGGCCCGTGGGATGCGGGATGCCCCACAACTGAGTAAGTAGCCATGGAATGCAGTATGTAAGAATTGATAATGGAGTATTTATAATGGATAGGTATGTCTCAATATCCCTTCATTTACTTTACAGCTGCAGGTAACCATGCTGCAAATCAGCAAGCCTATGCTGATAGGCTGCTAAGGCTGCACCACCAGGCAGGTTAGTGATTATACTGCATGTATTGTTATATAAAATATGGGAGAGAGCATGAAAGAAAGTGTTGTAGTCCAATAATACAGCCATAAAATTGCCTGAATAAGTCCTCTGCATGTACTGCCAGATAAAAACATCCGAGAGGCAGAAAAAGAGTGTAATAACCCATTAAGAAAGGTAACATATGTCTGGAATAATATCTCTGCAGGCACTGTCATATAAAATAAGTGAGTGAGCCTGAAAAAAGAGTGTTCTAACCCATTAATAAAGGTATAATATGTCTTAAACATGTCTGCCATATACACCGTTAAAACAAATAAAGGAGTGAGCCTGTGGAAAATTGTGTAATGTCATTAATAAAGGTCTAAAACCTGGAGTGTGTCTGTGTCACAGAGTTTGAAATGTTGTTGTACCCTTGCATTATACAAACAGTACTGTTTGAAAAGGTGCTGGCAACCCAGAGTTGTGCAGTCCTATATAAACTGGGTGATGGAAGTGCTAGTAGCTGTGAAACATATATACAGTCCACAACAGTCAGTTACTGGCTGGCATGAATAAGTAAATCTGGCACATGTGTAGCATGTTATTTTTCCCCAGAAATGTGAGTGTGTGTCAAGAAATTCAGGGTTCTGTACAAATCGAAGTGAAAATGTCATGTGAAAACATCCCAGATATGTAGATAAAGAAATATAAATGCAATCAAGAAATATGTAGCAGTAACATCTGCATCCTGGACAGTTAGTATGTCAGATATAGGTCAGGCATATTTTGAACTAGCCAAACCCATTACACAACCTAATGTATGGTGGCAAGTGTAATAATACATGTAGGGGATATACACCTGCAGTCACTAGGAATGTAGTGTAGACAAAAAGGTAATTATAAGATGTTAACCAAGGTTTTTTCTACACCCTACTGTATGTGCATAAACTATGCAATTCCACACCTCAATGGGTATGTGTAATCTTACATATTTGTTGGGACATATGTCCTATTGTTCTATAAATATTTGCATTCATGTTGATACATGTGCCCTGTTTAAACACCACAATCATGGTGGCCTGTTGCTACCAAACATCCCTGCATGCTGTTGGAATATCTTCTGTGGTTCAATATATGCATGTGTTATGCTTGCTGTTCAACTGTTGTAACCTTGGTGTGTTGGGTTAATGGGAATATTATTGCATGCTGTTACAAGTAATCTGGAATGCTGTTTTGCTTATGTTGTAATTAAACACACCTAATCACAGAACGTATGGGAAGGCCGGTCCCAGCGGACCCACCTGTCCCGCCTCAGCCAGCGAGTGCATCTGGCACCAGCAGGTCCGGTGCCCAGCCCAGGCTCCCCTCCTCCGTTGGTCCTGTGCCACCTTCGGGTGGAAGCGTTGCAGGGGATGAGGCTCGTCCCCCCCGTGCAAGCATGGGTGGAGAAGGGCCACCTGTCACCCTTCGAAGGGTCCGGGTTGTGGTGCATAGAGAGATCCAGCGTTCAGTCACTGATAGCCTATGCCAGCTTGAGGCGAGTGTGGCACGTCTCATGGGAGAGCCTGCCCATCCTACGCAGCCCCCAGCACAGCCACCCACGGGGCTGTGAAGGTTCAGTGGTGACTGCCCATGGGTGGGGATCTCAGTTCCACTGTTACCATCTGTGGGCTCATGGGATTGTGATTTCTAAACATCCAACCCCGTCAATTGTGTTCACCCACCCCATGTGTCATACACCGCCCCTGTATGCATCTTGTCTGTCTTGTCTGTTTACCTTCCCAACCTACCTCCGTGGACATACCTACTTCCTCTACCTCACTTCCCACTCTCACCTGAAAAAAAAAAGGGCAATCTGTACCCACAAAAAAATTACACCCCATACATAGCTGCCTATTTCGCACACATGTCCATTGGACAAACATGTAAGCTGATAATTAGAATTGGCAGTACAACATACTTTGTTGTCCTCACCCCTCTCCCAGGGGTGGAAGGTTTCAAATTTCACTCCAAATTCATTGCATATGCACAGCTGTTGCTGTTAAAGGAATGAGCAGCTATGGACCTTCCCTACACATGTCCTGCACATCCTGAGCTTGTTTACCTACTGTCTGTCCCTCTTTGTGCCCCCCTTTTCACCACTTTCCTATCTCCTTGTTTTCTTTTCTTTAAAAGAAATTAGCGTGGGGGTTAGCGGGAGTAAGCACTTGTAAGCAGTAGTAAGCGGGATTAAGCAAGTGTGCGCATGTGTACGCTTAGCTAAGTGTTGCTAAGTGTCATGCAAACCTGTGCAAACCCGCTTACAACTGCTTAAAAGTGCCTTAGTCACTCTATGGCAGGGCCCTTGTTCTGCTGAGCAGCAAAAGAAAAAACCTCTGCCAGTCTCGAACCCCAGACCATTGACACAATAGACTGCATGAATTACCACTAAGCCACAGCAGATACACAAATAACTTGGTTCTGAAATAAATATATCATGCATTACAATGAGGGAATGTAAATGTAAATTAGGAATGACATAACACAAATCTTTTTCTGTGGGTCTTTACCAGCAGTGGTTGTGGAATTGCATGACATGACTGTGAAAGGAGAACCAGCCATCCTAGCAGGGAATAATGTTACAGTAGCACCTTACAAACACGACACAATATCAGACCAGGATTAATACTGGCCACAGGAATACAGTGCAATAACCACATTTGCATGGCAGTTAATTGTGTAAGTGAGAAAAAAGTACATACTCCAATGTATCCTGTGTTAGCATTTGGAGGGGTGCGTACATGTCTACACTGAGATGTATGTACTGGAAGCAGCAACGTTCAGGTTTGAGTACAACATGCATATAACTGGCTACAACCCTAGCATCAGATAAGAGACATATACCAACCTTCAGACTGACACAATGGTGTCCAGAGCAAACAAGCCTGGGCCCCACCTTGGAAATCTGAAAGGGCTACGCCTACCTAACCTAGCATTTTATAGCAGTGGGCTGCAATCACAGTGAGTAATGCAATCACCAGACAGCAGGCTGCATGCAATTACTGAAAGGTGGGCAGCAACTGGTGCAGAGGCTGTCACATGCACAAGTGCAGATACCAAAAAAAGCAGGCTGTACCTGCAGTCCACACATGTAATTATATCATTGCAGGTGCTGTGAGATAGACAGTGAGAGAGATAGAGACACGGACACAGACTGAGACAGAGACAGAACAGAGTGAGAAACTGAGACAGAAAGTTAAATAGAGGGCAAAAACCCCCCCAAAAAAACACCAATAAAAAAACCCTACAAAACCGTAACACACGGAGCACGGAAATACAAAGGTAAGGTATGTAACTCACATGTGTGTGTTGGCATGTAGTAGATGTTCCTGAAGAGTACTCTACACACTGCAAATCATTAATGTGTGGCAGCAGTATGTATCTATCTGTATCTGCATATGTGCATAGGGCAAGGAACATGCTGCAACTGTTAGTGAAGGGTGGACAGATATCTGTCAGTGAAGGTTGATATGTGCATATATCCATGTAGGTCGTAGTGTGTGGCTTAGAAAACAGCATGCAGTGTGCAGGAGTGGCCTTAGGTCAACTGGTGCCCTAGGCAAAAGGGCTCCACGGTGCCCCCCACCACACTTCCTGGTGCCCCCATCCTTGTCTTACTACATCACATAAATAGTGGAAAAGCACCCCTGTTAGAGCGGCGCCCTAGGCGGCCGCCCAGTTGGCCTATGCCTAAGGCCAGCTATGGTAGTGTTGATATATGTTATGTGGTGGTTAAATGCTGTGGGACAGATTTGTCAGATCTGCTGTGTTACAGCCAGTGAGGCCTGGTAATGCTACAAGGGTTGAGGACACCCACATGCATTCTGCACAACACTGTGCAATTTAATCACATACCTGTACATCCCACAACTGTCGCATAAGTGATATCCCCACCATGAAAGGTGGACTGTACATGTGCCTATATGTACATCCATGTGTACAGCAATGGATGTGTACATGTATGTGTATAGATATACATGTATATAATATATATATATATATATATATATATATATATATATATATATATATATATATATATATATACATACAGAGTGCAAGAGAGAGACAGAGAGACACGGGGTCATATGTACCGCAACAGGTGTGTGGTGACCAAGGCATGGACTGAAGACAAGTGTTGATACTGCAGTGCCATTCCACCTTCCCAAAACAGTGTACCCATTAACTACCACATAGGTAGAGATCTACCTAACAGTGAAGGTGTGATAAGGGAACATGGTTCACAGGTGGACAGTAGCCTCCGCTTTGATGAAGACAGTGCCACACTACACCTGTAATCTGTCTGTGTGGTATGTGTCATGACAACAGGTGTGTCAGCTATGGAAGTATAGGGTAGAGTTTCCCTCTACTCATCACAATGCCCTTTGTGGTATGTACTTCACATGACAACTACACCAGGTGGACAGGCCACAGACAGACCTCCCAGAGGGTAATACTGGCTGCAAACAGATGCCCTATGCAGACTGACTCACAAAACCAAAACTACACTGTATTGCATACTGGCCACACAGAGGTGACCTCTGCCGGACATACAGAGGTATGTCACACCCATAGCTGGGTGACAACCACCATGGCAACATATCACAATCCCTCCAGGATACACGCTCTAGGGCCCTAAACCTTGTCAGCTCACTAAACAGCACATGCTGGAGGGATAGGTTCCCATCTCAGAGATATGCCATACATCGGAATAGACTGCATAGCAATAGCAAACAAGGCTCCTCCTTAGCAGTTGCTATAAATACCCCTGATGATTGTGTGGGAGATTGGTAATACACCCCAGGAAACACCTCTGTGGTTCAGGTTGCCAGGGGCAAGTGAAATCAAAGTACATGCGTGTCAAAGGCCAGGGTAGCATATGGCTAGGCTGCCGTAGGCCCTAGGGCCAATAGCATATTACCTACCTATGACACTATGCACTCACACATGTACTTAATGCAATAGCTGCTATGTGAGGTTGAATAAGTGTAATGCTGAATGTGTGCAAGGTCTGTAAAGGTGTGATAGCTTAGTGTGATGTTGTATCTGACATGGTATTGCCTATCCTAGCTGTGAGGACAGCAACTGATGTGTAATGTACTGTTAGGCAGACATAGTAGTAGTACGGCAGATGATGAAATGTAGTTCTCCGTTGATGAATGTGGTGTCTCATTGTAGGCTAAAGCAATACATGTATGCTTAGTGAGTGGTACTGCTGGTGAATCCATCACCAATATGAACTGTAGTACTACCTGAAGCTGTAGGCCTAAACAGCACAGTATGGTGTGTGTTCACATTGCTTGGAAACATTGTCATGTGTGTTTCCTGTAGCCTCCACAGAGGACAGAATGCAGGTATAAGGGTGTGTAAGTAGTGGCACACAGTACCGTAAGGTACACAGGTAATGCTCATCTGTGTTGGCATACAGTGGTGCGTTGTATGTTTGCCTGATGTGTGTGTGATTATGCCTGTACAATGGCTGCAATCATATGTGTGTTACAGGGTAAATGTGTGGATCCAGCAACATATATAGTCTGTTACAGCAGTATGCCACCTATAGTAACAAATGGACACATCTGTTAGGCAGGGCTATGGCATCAATGACTAGGGTGGTTGATTGGTACTACTGTACCTGTACTTTACATCCATTGCAATGGATGACATCTCTGTTCGTGCATCGGTGTGATATACACCCCTGTCTTGAGGTTGTGCAATGTGTCACAAACAGTGTGTCGGGTACTGTTGTATAGTGGTGTGATATATAGAGTCTGCCAGGCTGTGTTAGTTAGTTGTGGCCTGAGAACCAATAAGTGGTATTGAACGTGTGTAACCTCTGACAGACAATAGGATGGTATATATGTCAGTAAAGTGATATCTGTGGGTAAAGGTATAAAGTGTGCCACAGGACACTCTCACACATATTGTTCATATCTTTTTCATCCAGATGGCCCACCAACACAACCCAGCGTACACAGCGGATGAGGAAGAGGTGATACTCGACAGCCTATTGCAGCAGTACACAATGCTCTTCTCCAGAAGCAGCCAGCACCAGCAGGAGCAGACTGCACTGTGGCAGGAACTTGTTCATCGGGTAAATGACATAGGCATGCATAACCAGACATATGAGCAGGTACGCCATCACTGCAGTGATTTAATTAGACACGTCCGGTGGCATGCGTCTGATATCCAAAGACAGCAGCTTGCCGCAGGTGGAGGGGTGGCCATTCATCCCCCCCTCACCAGAGCAGAGGAGCTGCTCCTAAGTGTGGTGGCTCCAGGACAACAGCTACATCATCCACTGGCGTGTTGTAATGGAGGCCGGAGCCACCCAGCACATCCACCTGGAGCAAGCAGGTAACATGCCCTATCTGTAGACTACAGTTAACTGTATTGTTAGATTATGTGTACGTGAGATGTGTACTGTGTGTTTAGCAGTTCCGTTGCCTAGTGTTGTGCAATACGTATAGTTTAAATAATATCCCTACACCTGTGACTGTTGACTGTTGTTGTACTGCAGTTTAGCATACCCACTGTAGCAATGCCACAGTTGTGGCCACTGATGAACCCTCTCATATTCTCGTAGGACCCTCTGGTGTGACGGCAGGGCAGCCGATCCATGCTGGTGAGTGTGTTAAACCTGCAATGTTGGTAATGAAATATGCATGTCAGAGGTGAAGTGTAGGCCATGTACACGTAACACACCTATGCATAATGCATGCCATGCATGTTTGCTGTGAGATGTTTCACAGCTCAGTAATGTCAGTAGCTGCCTCAATGACATGCAATACACAGAGCATGACACACAGTTGTGGCAACCCCGTACTGCACATTGGATAGGCATAGTTGCAACACCTGTACACAACATAACACATTTATCACATGCAGTACACAAAGTCATGCTACATATGGCGTAACCACACACCTACTGTAAGGTCACACTCCAGTATCCCACATGTCATCCACACACACATGACGTACCTCACGGGTAGAGGCCTATCATGGGGCTGTGCAACACTCTTCAACACATAACACAGTCATGTTAGGCAATGCTCCCTACTGGGCACCTCATACACCCATGTACAAATTGGCTGTGTAATAGTGACTGTATCCACGGCACTGCAGTTCAGGTACAGCATGCTAGGCGGTGGTCTGTCACACAGTAGTAGCTGTGAGTGACCACAAGATGCATGATGATGATGATAACACAGGGTACTACACCCCATCTGGTTACAGTGACCACAGTACTACACATAGCAGTCTTTGCTGTGCACCTCATTGTTCTGTGTGTGGAAACATATGCATCTATACACAGCATGCATAGCATGTTGTGTGTGTGCTTACATATGCTAGTATACACATTTTGCACATCAGTCTCCATCTGTACAAAGAGTCACATATATGTCCTGGAATGCTATTAGGTGTATAGGTCATATGACACACATTGGGTATGTGTGGTGTTTAATGTTGCAGTTGTGTAGCATGCCATGTCATGGCTGGCACTGACATATCTGCAATATGTCCCACACTCACCATAACCACTGTACAATGTCCATGTCAAGCATTGGGATTCCTTCATGTCTACATGCACCACTCATCCCATGTCTGTACATTGCATGCATTTGCTACACCTGTGCCCACTATTATGTGCTATGGACACAGACACTGTCATCAGACATGGCAATCTATGTGTAACACAGATAACACATGCAGCCATGGTATGTATACCATTGAGTGATAGTGCACATGACATTGCAGAGCAGATAATACTTGCACAGCAATGTTGTGTCCATGTACACATTGTGTTCCAGGGTGTACCCAATCACTGACAAACTACACACATGCATCAAAGCCATGTATAATGTCATTAGATAGGTCTGTCTACACTTGCACTGCATGGTCTTGAGCAACACATATTCTGCATGCTGACACGTGTGTGGTGACTGTTTGCCTTGTGATACTGTCATCCACCATCACCCACTATTGTGTATGTGTTGAATTGCTGGTGTGTGTGTGTGTGTGTGTGTGTATGTGCTGTGGTGAGCAGTCTATTTTTGTACATGTGTGCATGTGTGCCTGTGTTCATGTGTCCATGTGTGCATGTGTCCATGTGGCCATGTGTGCATGTGTTCATGTGTTCATGTCCATGTGTGCATATGTGCATGTGTCCATGTGTCCATGTGTGCATGTGTCCATGTGTGCATGTGTGCATGTGTGCATGTGTGCTAACATCACGTACAGATTGTAAAGTGTGTTCCATGTCTTCCTTCCACAGGTGCTGAGTTAGGGGTGGCTGAATGCAGCAGGGAACCTGATGTCACTGCCACTAATAGTGGAGATGATGAGACATGTATTGTGGCACAGGAAGGTCTGACAGGGTCTGTCATTGGTCGACCAATCGACAATACATAGCGGTCAACCCCATCTATGTGCACACTCATACTCCCAATACATCCCTCGTCACCAATGGCCTTAGCTGAGGGACAGCATACAGTTGGCATTGACCAGGAGAGTATGGTACCTATGGCACGTGCATCCCCTCACAGCAGCCATAGCTGGATTACTGGAATGGTACCACATAGGCAGATGTCCAGGGGTTCTCGGGGGAGCATCACTGGTCATATTGCCCCTGGCAGATGTGCCCCCAGAGGTATTACAACCTCCAGTATGTTCCGGGTTGTAATGCAGGCACAGGCACGTATGGAACGGTACACCCGACAGGGACTAAGGGCGCAGAGGGCCCATTACACTGCTATCAATGACAGCATCCATGACCTTGCTGGTGCCATCCGGAATTACACTGAGGTCATTAATAGCCATTGGAGGGAGACATTAGATGTCCTCCATGATGTGTTAGCCATGAGCCAGGACCATACGGGATGGATGAGAAGCCAACGTGGATGCATGCCAGCAACAGCATCAGCTGGTAGTCGTCGCGGACGGACCATGGATCACAGCCACTCCCATAGTGGCAGTACCAGCCCTAGCAATGCTGGGGCTGGCCTATCCATTGATTGTCCTACTAGACCATGTGCACGTGGCACAGGCCAGTCCCAGCAGGGACATGGGTCCAGTCATCATACCTCTGCCTCTGATGATAGCACCCAGTCAGGGTTGGTACCCGATACTGCCCGTAACACCCCTGCTAGGCACAGGTACCGTGTCCATGGCAGGAGACAGTGATCTGTATGGCCTAGCAGGTACAGTCTGTGGCTGTCCCACAACCACCCATATATGTCAGCCACATGGTGGAGTTGTGTGCATGCAGACACACACACATTTACCATACAACTAGGGCTCACAAATACACACACACATTACATCAACATTGGCCCATGCAGTACTGTTGTCCCTCACACACACACACACACACACACACACACACACACACACACACACAGACATGCCGATTGGATGGGTCAATGTTGGGCTCTGGCAAACCTACAACATACACTGTGCATATGATGACACCTGTGCCACTTCCTGTCATCTGTAACATTGATGCAGGAACAGGCTAACATGGTTCTGATGCACAGGATGACATTATAGCAGTGTAGCAATAGTAGCAAGTTGACAACAGGAAAGTGTAATGATATCCTTGTATGTATACCTGAGCAGACATTATGCATCACAGCTGTGATAGTCATTGTAGCATTGTTTACACCAGTGTTAGGCCTGAGTATGTATTGTCCACCCATGTGCCACTTGGCTGAAGTGTACAGTGTTGCCAGCATGTGTTAGTGAGTGGACAGTACGTGTGTGATGTGTGCATTACAAATTAGTGGGTGTACATCTGTGAACATGGTGTGTGCGCACTGTCTGCATGTACGTGCATAGTGGACATGTGGGAAGTGCGATATACCCTGTTCTACACATTGTTAACATCTCATGGTATCTTTTGATGGCCAGTATGCATTCTACTACAGATATGTACTAACATGGGTACACATGTGTGTATGACATGGGTTGGCACTATGCTGTGGGTGATACTGTTGATATCTGTCAATGATCTGCAGTCTGCTACTATACACCATCTCAACAGCATGACTATAACCAATCATTAGATGATGTCCTGACAAATGACTCACAGTTATAGGGAACTCAGTAACAGCTGGATCCTTCCAGTACTATACAATAACAGTAACCAGTGGTATTGACTGCCAAACGTTCCTGGGACCACACCTGTGTGGCATATAGCCGTCTTAGGTACATGCAAACACATTAGGGATATGTCCATCCACATCTGGAAATGCATGCATTGGCCTACACTGCATTCCCTGGATGGGACGCATATCCTACACAAGGGTATCATACAGACAGATACCTGTTGTCCAGCACATGCTGTATAGCAGTAAGCCGTCTATGGCATATTCATCCACATTTACTATACATACTATCTTGACAGTACCACATAGGTGGTAGCCCTCAACATGTATGTTGGGTACCAATGTGTACAGACAGACATGTGTTATGTCATCTGACCCTTGGTATCCACATATCCATAGGTATTGTGGGGTCCCTCAGTGTTTTACATAACACATTAGGGGCCTGCATGCATATACACAGGGCTGGTGTACACCTATAATGACTGTCCATTATTGCCAGTCGTTGTTGTGTATGAACATGTCTGACATATACCCCTGCAATTACCCTCACTCACAGTACTCTATAGTATGTGTCATGGGTGTGTGTGGCAGAGATGTCCTTGGCCACGGATCACTACATTGGCTGGGCTTGACACAGACAGACATACATATGTGATCTATGATTTGTGAAGCAGTGGCACAATCGGTCGAAGGTTACAAATGTATTCATGTCGTATGCAGGCTTCACACCTATGTACTGATTGAGGTCACATGTACACATATTTATTTGACATGCAGATACCCAATGTGTGCAATGCACATACTGTTTGAAACATATGTCATACCGTAGTAAAAGCAAAACCCACACTGCATTGACCACCTGTGGCACACACACACACACACACACACACACACACACACACACACACACTCAGCATTTGCAGGACTCAAACCCCTACCTAACTATGTTATGATGCTAGAGAGATATGCATTAACACAGCGCACTATATGCATTACTGGGTGGTTTATGTTCTCCTTGAATATTTGTAGGATTCTGACATCATCAGCCTTTCCAAAGAGGGATGTACCTCTTTTAATGTGTTTTCCCAGTCTCCAAAAAGGCTACTCCTCTCAAAGGAAACCACACACATACACACACACGCCCACACACACACACACACACACACACACACACACACACACTTGGTGTTTGCAGGACTCAAACCCCTACATAACTATGTGATGATGCTAGAGAGATAAGCATTAACACGGCGTGCTATATGCATTACTGGGTGGTTTATGTTCTCCTTGAATATTTGTAGGATGCTGACATCATCAGACTGGACATGGTAATGTGTGTACACATTTTTTTGCAATCCCAGGAATGATCCATGTAGGTTGGCAGGTATCAACAGCTTGTACAGGACCCCGTGAATCTCACATTGTGTCATCTATCTGTGGACACATTGACATCCCTTCATATGTCAACACATATCTATGCACAGATTGTTGGTTTTGTGGATACGACATGTGTCCGTGATGTTGATGAAGAGCTGTTCAAAGTCTATGTGGGACATGTGTAGCTCTGTTCCATGATGTATGTCCTGGGTGGCTGCCTTGCAGACAGTGTAGCATGCTTGGGAACCATGATCTTCACATGAACATACCACAGTTGGTAGGGTTGTGTGTTTGTCGGTTTCCAATAGCTCTGTTTATCACATCTGCCATGATGCACTCCATGGCCTTGCAGATCAGACTTTATAGGCTTACTGGACTATACTTCCCATGGTGTGCTGTGCACCCACACATGTGGGGAGTGCCATATGTTGCTGTAACACATTCGACGGTTCCAGGTCCTGTGGAGTGGGTGAGGCTCAACAGACTGTTCAGGTGCAGGGTCTGTTTGTTCTGTAGTGCATGCATGACACATATTGGGAAACAATGTAATCCAATTGCTGCCATGCTTCTGGCTTAGGGGGGAGCTGTTCAGCCATTCTACATGTGATATCTCCTGGTATGATATCAGGGACTATCGTCTGTGGGAGGTGGGTATGTATACATGGGCCTGTCTGATAGGATGTCGGCAATGTCAGTAAGGTACAGTTGTCCCTGACTCAGCACATATATGCGTGTACATTACTATTTATTACATAGTTGAAAGACATGTCATGATTCTCAGTCTGGACTCCTTTTCAGCTACTCTTTACAAAACACCAACAAACCTGAGCAGTAATCCTGGTTATAGTCTTTTACACACTTAACACCCTACTGATCCTTTGTGATCAGGCTACAGAGTATGTCATCATAATACACTGGCATGTCCAGGGGTCAGTTTCATGTGTACTCTCCAGTCCAGCTAGTGAATACTGTGGTTATGACACAACGTCATATCTGCCTCATGTACACAGACAACCCTCTCCTCCTCACATCAAACTCACATATATGTGGGAGATGTAACAATATTGACATACAGGACACTGAGCTCTCTCAACCCATGACTGGCATAGTCTATCAGGTGGTGAGGGTGACCACACACACCACATATCAGTCTTACATACACCAATAGTGACAGCACACAAACCACATTATCACACATATACATATTCAGAGGCTCTACATACACTCTGCCTAAGCAGCAGAGATCTCCAAAGCAGACACACATACAACTGCTACCCCACTACAATGCCCACATGTCACACAGTTCACAATGTCAGTGTGCCACACAGTCACTGCCCTTTGGGCTAAACAACACACCTGCTACACTTGTTATAGGTGGCACTTAATGTCAAACACACTGTCGTCCCACTCACCAGGCCAAACAAGGGAATAGTCCCTTTGAGCTGTCTCTCAGGTGCCAGGATCCGCCACATAGCACATGCACTCAGGTCACTCCAAAGCAAGTCCAGGACTGGCTCCATCATTGTCCATGCTGGTGCATACAACCTCAGATGTTCCTCCCTGGACCACATGACATAAAACAAAGAGGAACTCTGTGATCATGTAGCCCAGTCCAGTATTACCCTGACCTTGTCTAGCATCTTACACTCACCAAGTATGATGTCACAGTATACCAACACACTGATCAAGTTTAACAGTTGGCTAACATATTGGTGTTACTCAAAGGGGATACAGTGTCTGTCACCCTGGGGTGACATGCTCAACATGCACGTAGCTTCCCTATGGACAGCTTGCACCTGACACCCTTGGACTTTTGAATACTGGCTAGGGCACTTGCTGCCACCATACTGCCTTATTTAAGCGGGGCTCAAAGGACAGAACTACCTCCATAGACATTACAGAGTACACGACACTGAGGGTAATGCTGCTCAGCACCAGATGTATTACCCTCAAATTGCGCCCACTCAGGAATCTCCTCAGTATGGAGGATAGCAATATCTGTGCACTAACAGACACATGGTTCAGGCTCCCACATGCACACCAGCACTACCAGGTTGTATTTTGTACCATGCTTTCTGACCACATAACTCAGAATGGCCAACACAAATAGGGGGTGTAGCCATATACATCACAGATACACATACCTCCGGGTTGGTAGCACTGCACAATGCATCACGGACCATACATATGCACCTAACATTGTGCAAATCTGCCTTTTGGTTTGTTGCCTGCTACAGACCACACTCCCCAACTCAGCAACCCCACTCAGCTTTCCTGGGAACATTGGACAATATGAAGGTCTCCCCAAACACCATTATATTGGGTGACGTCAAATACCCACACAATGACTGTGGATAGTACTCAGGCCACAACACCCTCGACCAACAGTTGCTACTATTTCTAAACTCATATGCTATGGCACAACCAGTCACCACACCCACAAGAGGGGACAACATATCGGACATGATCACCACCGACATGGGGACCCTATGTTCCACACCTGCGATATACCCCTCATTGGTAAGGGCAGAACATACTTTATCTCACTGGACATCCATATCCCGTCCCCACACCCATCCTGGGTAATGTTGGTGAACTTCCCAAAGGAAAATGTCACACTCCTCCAAACCACAGTGGTATCCTTCAGAGACCCTGGGTCAGTGGTAAGTATGGCTCAGACTGCTGAATCCTTTACATACACATTCTATGGACACCTAGTGGACCACATGGATCGTTACATCCAAAATAACAACTGGACTCATTCCTCCAATGGCAGTGGACCTGTCTGGTAGACCCCAGCCATTCATATGCTTTACAACAAATGGAGGAAGCTACTACATGGCAGAGCAAAATCCCAGACAGGGAAGGCATTTGTGATCTGTACTAGCAGACAGCTACAATCACTCGGGTAATTATGTCAGGCACGCTTCTAATGGACAATTGCACCAGACACGTCGGACACTCACAAGGCCTTCTTCAGTTAATTCAGGTACCTGGCTGGACACTCACTGATATGCTGTGTGTTACTGCTAAACATACCCTGAACCCACTTACATTGCCATCATCCTGGCAAACAGGTTCAGTGCAGATGTGTCCCCCCCATCACCCCTAAGGTGGTACTGTCCATACCAACAGAGTGTAACCTCCCAGACATCACGAGTAAACAGGTGAGTGCTGCCCTCCCCACAGCAGACAACACAGCAATAATGGGACCAGACGGTGTCCCGGCCTGTGTCATACACAGTCTTCATGACAGACATAACACTCACATTACGTCACTGTTCGGCATAAGAGTTACTGCAGGATATGTACCCACGGAATGGAGTACAGCGATAGTGGTCCAGCTCCACTGAATACTGCCACAACAGACCACAGGCAATATCGGCCTAAAAGGCTAATTAGCCTGTTCTGCAAAGCTATAGGGTATATTGTAATGGGACTCATGCATATAGACATGGGAAATGTACAGACACTGGGTCTTTCACATTACAAGCATTGTTGTGGGCAGATCTTGCCTGTTGGACCTGTTCATATTCTTTCAACAGTTACCAGGTCCATCAGTGTTGGGATGGTTGTCCACACAGCCTGCCTGGACCTTGCACAACTCTTCAGCATAATATCCCACTCGGCCATTATGCATAGGCTCACCAGCATCAATATCGACACATATCTGACACGATGGATTGCTACCTGGATCAGGGATAGCACCCACATGCTCAGTGTTGCAGGTGCCATGTCTGATTATACACCAATTACACATGGCATCCCACAAGGCTCAGTCCTGGGGCCTCTCTTGTTCAGTATATATTTGTGTGATGTACAGGCTATCACAGGAGAGATATGGCTGCCCATGTTTGCAGATGACTGCAAACTGGGTGTCATAATCAGCTCTCCTGTTAGCACATGTATACTCATACAGGGTCTTACAGAGATATGTTGATTGGTGCCTGAGCCATGGCCCACGGCTACATGCCATTAGTTGCATAGTCATCCCCTTTGAGGATGACAAGATGCCCACACATTACCACATAGGTTGTAATCCATTACATACAGTAGTGGTTGTTAAGGGTTTGGGGACACGACCTGTTCATACTCTCACCTTTGAAAATCCTATTGCCATAGTGGTTAGACAGTACGTCTACATAGCCCACCATATCCCACATGGTTTCACATGTTGATCACGTGTGGTCATTGTGCCCCTATACTCTTCACGACCATGCTTGGTTACTATGCCACATTTGGGATGTACCTTACATGACACCTGCAGCAATTGTAATGTCCAGAAATGTTACTCATCAAGCAGATGTAGGGACTCACACAGATGCCCTGCACAGTTCTGATACAGTAACTCCAGCTCTACTCAGTCACTTACCACCTACACGGATATGTTGTGTGCCTGTAGTTGCAGGCAATATCTGACCCAGACTTACTGAACATGCTCCACCTCAGGGTATCCGACTCCCTTGGAGCTACACACTCCAGGGACATATACCTCAGCACTGATGTTAAAAGGACATGCTGGGGGGAGCGACATGCACACAAGTGCAAACACGCTCACAGCAGCTAACACGAGAGCACACATGCTTACACGGACTAAAACCTGCTTATTCTTGTTAAAACGTGCGTACACCGGCACAAACATGCTTACAACTGTTTACACAGCCTTACATATGCTTACTCATGGCTACACACGCGCACACACATTTACACGCGCGCACACTGTCTTACTCAGGTTTACTGGCGCGCACCCGCCCGCATGCACGCTCAGCAAGAAACATTGGTGTTATCCATGGCATACACCTTCCATTTCTTGACTTTACCTGGCCTACCTGTTGACACACCTCTTTCACTATTATGTAAATGTAAGCTGACACATGTCACTCTGCTCCAATGAGCTTCACTCCTTTCATACATATCCCCCTCGTGATGTCACCTATATTCTACTCTGTTACTCCCTTATCCTACTCCTGAACTCCACTGACTGTACTCATTTGCTATGTAAACTTGCAATTCACTATCCTAACTCTCATTTGCATAGGATTGCCTACTAATGCTTAGTTACATCTCTTAGACTGAGCTTCGCCCCTTAGCAACCTCGGTGGCCATGTTGTCTTCAGCCTGCCATTCCCTTGCATTGTAAATTCTTTTTAGCTATAAAATCCACATTTGTGGATCTTAATTATTAATTTTCTGCTTTTTAGGTTGCAGCGCATTTGCGCAGCGCTGCGCTATGGGTAAACCCCTCTGGGCATTTTTTTTCTGGCTATACTGCTCAGACAAGCTCCACGTGGGTTTACAGAGTGGTCCTAGCAGCAAGGAACTCGAAAAAGCAACTACCTTCTGGATTTAAGTATCTTTGCTTTTTTTTCACTGAAAATAGCTTCTGCTGCTTACTTTGAACTAGCCTGAACTGTTTTTTTACTGATTACTGCATTTATTTTAAAATCTGCACTTAAAGTTACATTTAGTCGAATTTAGTCAAAAGTTTGCTTGTTTGTTTGTTTAATTGAACTGTGGAGGCTGCCCACTAAAGTGTGCTAGCCTGTGTAACTAATTTATCACTGTCCCTGCATTTTCTGTGTATTTCTGCAAAAAAAAAAACAAAAAAAATAATCCTTGTTTTCCCGCCTTTCTCGACTAGTTTAGACCAGTACACAGGCATTGCTGTATTCTGGGCTGTGGTGTAGTTCCTGTGTTGTCCATTACCTTACTTGGATAGAAGGAAGTTTCTTTGCTCACCAGTGGGAGTGGGGAGCCTTGAGCAGCCTACCTGTCCTTGGGGGAAGTGACCTCAACGCAAGAAGCTGTTAGTAATTGGTTGTTTGGGACCATTCCTAGCTCTTTTGTAGTTCACTGCTTAAAATCCGCGTTTGCACGGCTTTGCGGTCATGCGCATAGCGCCGGTTAAACAAGGTTAAAATTGGTTAAACAAGGTTAAACTTTTTCTGGCTCTGCCAAGTCTGCTCTTCAATTTTTCCCTTAGAACTGTTCTACTTGCAATCTAAACAGCCTATACTCTATCTGAAAAGCTCAGCACTTGCTCCTAAAGCATTTTGTATACAGGTAAAGCACTCTTAAACAAACGAAAGTACTTCATTCACCTAAATTCTGTTGAGTACCCATTTCCCTATAGGTCCTTTCTGACTCAGTTACACAGCAATCTTTTTCACTATTTCTAGCATGTCGAAGGGTCAGTTGCTGGCGTCCTCTCCTGTTCAGCTGGTGAATCTGGGAATCTTGAGGCAATGTTACAATTGCCTCATGTACACAGACAACCCTCTCCTCCTCCCAACAAATACAAATATATGCGAGAGATGCAAATATATAGCAAAACTGGAGGCTCAGCTCTCTCAATTCAGTACTGGCAAGACCAGTCAGGAGGAGAAGGTAACCACGCACACCACAAACCCAGTCTCACATAGAACTATCACAACTGCAAACCAAACACATAAACACACAAAAACATACTTGGAGGCGCTGATTAAAAATCTACCAAAACAACAGAGGCCTCCAAAGCAGACACCCAAGCAACCACCACCTCAGGACATAGCACATGCAACACATAGTTCACAAAGTCAGTGTGCTAAACAGTCACAGCCCTTAAGGCCAAACAACATGCCAGACACACTTGTAATAGGTGACTCCATAGTCAGGCACACTGACATCCCGCTCACCAGATTGAGCAAGGAGAGGGTCACAGTAAGCTGCCTGTCGGGAGCTAGAATCCACCACATAACACAAGCACTCAGGTCAGTTCACAGCAAGTACAAATACGACTCAGTCATTGTACATGCCGGTGTGAACGACCTGAGACGTACCTCCCTGGACTACATGAAAAGAGACATAGAGGAGCTCAAAGCATCAGAGACTATCCAGGTGCAACTAACCATAGGCAAAACTGCCTTACAGTTTGTAGCATGCTACAGACCACCCTCTCAAACTCAGGAACCCCACATAGCCTTCCTGAAGACACTGGAGAGTATGAATGTCTCTCCAAATACCTTCATTTTGGGAGACTTCAACTACCCAAACATAGACTGGGAACATTACTCAAGCCCCAACACCCTAGCCCAAAGGTTCCTAGAATTCATAAACTCAAATGCAATGGAACAACTAGTCACCATTCCCACAAGAGGAGACAATATACTAGACCTGATCATCACAAACATGGGGACAAAATGCTCCACACCGGAAGTACATCCCTCTTTGGTAAGATCAGACCATAAATTAATCTCACTGGAAATCCATATCCCGCCCCCACCCCCTGCACAAAAGACCACAGTGAAGAACTTCTCAAAAGCAAACTTCACGCTTCTTAAGACTGAAGTGGTATCTTTCAAGGCCCCTGGGCCAGTGGAAACCACAACCCACACTGCTGAATCTTTTGCAAATGCCTTCTATGGGCACCTTCAAGAATGCATGGATCATGCAATCCCAAATAAAACCAAGATCCATTCCCCCAAAGGCAGGCGCCCGGTCTGGTGGACCCCAGCCATAAACAAACTTTACAACAGGAGGAGGAAGCTACTACATGACAGAGCAAAATCCCTAAAAGGGAAGGCATCTCTGATCAGTACTAGCAAAAAACTACGATCACTCATAAAATCATCCAAGGCCAACTTTGAGAGAAAAATCGCAAAGACACAAAAAGACAATCACAAGGCCTTCTTTAGCTATGTTAGAAACCTAGGTGGAAACTCCCAGATATGCTCATAGTTAGTCCAAAATGACACAAAATACACTGAACCCACTGACATTGCCAACATTCTGGCAGACAGGTTCAGTGCAAATTTCTCCTCCCTCCCCCAAAGGAGAAATAACTATCCCAGCAGAGTGTAGCCTCCCTAACATCTCGGATGCCCAGGTGAGAGCCGCCCTCTCTAAAGCTAAAAACACAGCATCAATGGGACCGGATGGTGTCCCGGGCTGTGTGCTACATGAACTCCAAGAGGAACTAAACCCACACATAAGGCTGCTGTTTAATCTTAGCCTTACTACAGGATAATGCACCCAAAGAGTGGCGACGGCAACAGTGGTCCCACTTCACAAAGGCGGTGCTTCTACGGACCCTGGAAATTACTGCCCCATAAGCTTGACGAGCCTGGTCTGCAAAGCTATGGAGAGGATCATTATGGAACTCATAAACAAAGACATTGGGGACCTACAGACATTGGATCCTACCCAATTTGGCTTTGTCAAGGGCAGATCCTGCCTTTGAACTTGGTCGACTTTTTGAAACAGTCACTAAGGCCATTGATGAGGGCAAGGCAGTTCACACAGCCTACCTTGACCTTGCAAAAGCCTTTGACACAATACCCCACTCGGGCATCATAGACAAACTCACCAGCTTAAATGTAAACCCATATGTCACAAGATGAGTTGCAAACTGGCTCAAGGACAGAACCCACAGGTTCAGAGTTGCTGGAGCTATGTCAGACTCTAAGCCAGTCACAAGTGGTGTCCCACAGGGCTCAGTCCTGGGACCCCTCTTGTTCGGCATTTATTTTTCCGAGGTACAGGCAAACATAGGAGGATTGTGGCTGACAAAGTTCGCAGATGACTGCAAACTGGGCGCCATAATTGATACTCCAGCGGACACAAACATCCTTCAGAGAAGCCTCATAGAAATGGATAATTGGTGCCAGAGCCATGGCCTTAAGCTGAACGCCAAGAAATGTATAGTCATACCCTTTGGGAAAAACAAGGTACCGACAAATTACCACATAGGCGGTAATCCATTAAGTACAGAAGAGGTAATCAGGGACCTAGGGACCCAGGTTGACAGTAACCTCTCATTTGATACTCACATTGCCAAAAGTGGTTAGGAAGACCTTCTATATTGCCCACCTTATCATGAAGGGTTTCACATCTAGATCAAGAGAGGTCATTGTGCCCCTGTACTCTTCTCTTATCAGGCCAATGATTGAGTACAATGCCCCATTTGGGATGTATCTCACCCGACACCTGGAGCAGTTGGAAAGACCCCAAAAGTTCCTCACCAAGAGGATAAAGGGTCTTAAACATATGTCATATGCTGCCCGACTGAAAAAACTCCAGCTCTATTCAGTCGCATACCGCCTACTCAGAGGTGATCTGTGCCTGACGTACAAGGCCATGTCCAATCCTGAATTAATGGACATGCTCCACCTCAGAAAATCCAAATCCATCAGAGCCACAAGAACAAGTGACTTAAACCTCAACACAGAAATAAATAGAACGTGCTGGAGGGACAGATTCATAACCCAGAGGCTCCCTACACTCTGGAACAGAATCCCAGTCCATGTTAGGCAGAGCTCCTCACTGACTCTATTCAAGAGAAATCTCGACGAGTGGATGGGAGATTGTAAGTTTACCCCAGGGGTCATCTCTGTGTCACTACTAGACAGAGGCATAGTAAACTAAACCCTAAAAGGGCGTAGTATTCTCATCCTAAGGGGTGGTGTAAGCCACACACTCTGGCTAGGCTTATAAATGCCCTAGGGCAGATAGCCTAGTACAAACCTATGAACCTATGAACCTAAGATCAGGATAAAAAAAAAAAGTTATTTTATTTTTAATTTGCATCCCTTCCCATTGCCAATGGCCATATTTTTGGCCATTGGCATGCTTCCTCCTGTACATGCATGCTTTATTTCCAGCTGACACGGCTCTGTTTTGTTATTTGCAGAACCGTACTCAGTTATCAACTGAGGCTTCT
>NC_056741.1:1620926951-1620949451 GCF_019279795.1 Protopterus annectens
TTCACAACCTGTCTCGCTATGTTAAATCTGTGTAGCATAGCGAGACTGCCTCAAAGTAAGCAACGGACATCTCCATGGCTTATTTAAAGCTGTCACGCTATGTTAAACCCATGTAACATAGTGAGACAGGTCTTAAATACCGAGGTATACTAATGGAAATAGGTCCGGGCGACCGGACCGTTCTCCATTACTATAACACGATGTACAACGGGCACGCTGGCCAATCAGCATGCACAGTTTGGAATAATGGGGGGGTTATGGTATAATGAACATGGACAAACCGTGCCCATGTGCCTCGTCTGACATTCGTACACAGTCAGGGCAGTTCTGTACACTAGGCGGACAAGACCAAACCCAGAGAACCACAGGAACACCCTGACAATCAAAGACCGGTATGCATTGGGGCCGTTGGGGCTATAAGCCTCTGTAATCTGAATATCCCTGTGGTTACACCATATGCATCCTGGGTCAAGAGCATTAGGGAATAGGGAATGTGTAACATGTAGTACCACACTTTTCCCAGCAGGAGAATGGATGCCTGTGACGTAATTGAGTGCGGGGGGGGTGGGAATATGTTAATGTAGCTATGTACCATGGGTATGCATATAAATGAGACAGAACACCAAACGTGTAGTGGTCACAGCAACCGGCCAATGTGAATGCAGTCCTGTTTGAATTACAACTACAGAACATATAAATGTGAACGTGTAATTAATGCATCTGTGCCGCAAAGACAGTTACATATGTAAAGGTGGAAGTGTGTTCCTCATACGTCCGTTAACCGGATCACAGATATGTCCCTGGAACTGTCACAACTAATACAGGCCACATAAGCACACAGACTTGGTAAACATATGTAACCCGGAATACGGATATGCATGTGCGCCTGCGCGTAACCCACAATAAGGGAATGCAAGTGCACCTGTGCGTGTGTGATCCGCTCACAGCAGAGTAACCTAATGCCGTTACCCCCACGTTTGTTATACACGTAACAGAACTGTCAGCCTCTGAAAGTATGGAACCGGACAATGCCATGCAAAGTACTGGTACAAATTGTGAGAAACATGATATGTGCTAAGACAAACATAGAAAGTGGATAGAATAACGGGTGTGTTAGTAGCAGGGATTGACGAAGGTTATGCATTCGTAACCTGACCTACCTGTCAGAAGGTGCCACCGTAAGTCTCACATGAAATGCAAGCAAATTGCCAGATAGACACAGGTCAATGTAAAACACACCTAAGATAAAGGGTAAACCATCCGTACACTCTGCCAGTATCTGTACAGTGGAAAGGTATGGTATGGTTATAGATGTGTGTACACAGGTAATTTATACATTTATATTATTTTATTTTACATTTGCTGACCGAGATAGTCCGACTGGATATATGTCCATTGTCAGCGGAGTCCCGGGGAGAAAAGCTCCGACAGGGTTAACAATGACAGATAGTTACAAAGACATATAGACAATCTACATAGTATACAATGAAAAAGATCTTTACAGTAGACACTACAGTTGGTTACAGTTCATTATTATTCGCAATCAGTTGAGTAAGACAAAAATGGCCTACTTGAGTAAGACAAAGATGGCCTAATCTTGAGTTAATATGTGTTAGTCTAGATTGATCTTATAGGTGGAATTGTTCATAGGACTGTTATGATTTGGAGAGGGTAGGTTTCATGTAGGACAGTCATATTAGACAGACATTAACAAAGCATGGTATGAAACGAGGGGTTTACATGTATATATGTACACACAACAGACCTATGTCCCGTATAGATGACACATGTATATAAATATGTCAAGTAATAGATAATATGGGTAGTCAAACAGACATCCACGAATGGGGAACAAACAGCAGCAGACAAAATCACTGGCCAGACAGTGACAGTCCAGCAAGTTCTGCACTTAACATGCACACTGGTGTCCATGGTAGGACTCCAAAAATTTATCCATTCACAGCACCCGCTACAATTGACGCGAAAGAAGTGACAGCTGCAAATATGAATCAGCTAAACATGCACTAAAAGCAGGTTCAAGGGTGATGACACATGTGTCCATGAAATGCAGGACATATGAACAGATATCCCTAGAGTGGGGAGTGCATATAAGTGCGTCCACATCCCAGTACCGCACACATTAAGCATGTGTAATGTGTACCGTAGAGGGTTGCAGGCATGGGAACCTGGGTATGCAGAAATGGGCCTAGGTGTTGTTTGGCAGAGAATCCATAGGCCCGCCCCGTGGGAGGGATGTGGGCATAGCACATGCCTTTATCCCCACTAATGGTGCAAAGCATCCACCGGATAATGCGGAAAGCAGGTTGCAAATATGTACAGCCCTAAATCAGTGTCATGTATGCGAATCCCATGGATGGACATGCGTACGACCAAGATGGTACCCATAACTGGAAAACTGTCAGAATAACACAGCTGCAGTAAGGCATAGTACAGGAAATACAGATAGGGACAATATTATAAATACCCCAGACAAAGTCAGACCGTTGTGCGAATACTGGCGTAGCCATGCATATGGATGTTATGAGTGTCACTAATCATGCAATGGAAATAGCGGTCACCATCACCTATCGCACAGTCCGCAATGCCTAGGCAGCAATCAGCGAGGAAGGCACATCACTATGTGAAATGTAACAAGGGCAAAGGCCGAACATCAGGGCGTGTACACATAATGACAACAGGTCAAGGGTATGAAGGAGCTAACCTGTCCAAAATACATGTACTGAACCGGTGATACTAGGCGGACAGGTGAGAAGAAAGACAGCAGGACAAATGTGCAAACATGTATAAGTCATACCCCGGAAGATGTGAATGACAACGTATGCCCCGCGAAGGTCAATGTGAAAGGTAACCAGACACAAAGGTAACTGTCCCCCAGGGTGTCATGACGTGTCAACATAACAATTACCAGGCCCCAATAGTCATACGTGGGCCCCGCCACTGACGGAAAGCGCAAATACGACGCACACATATGGTACATGAAAGAACAATTAGTGCGGATAAGCAGATGTAGACCTGTGTGAGGGGTACAACTGTCTGCATGGGTGTGATGTGCAAATACAAAGTAATGTCATGTGGTCTGTCATGCCACCATACACTGTGTATGTATTGTAGTCAGACAGTAGGTATGTTGTATCAGACACATACTCTGCAACTGCACAGATGTACGCAGACTGTGTAGAAGTATGCCTCATATGTTTGCTGTGTTCCACGTAACAGTAATAGTCCGGCACCCTCATGATAACTGACGACAGGAAATGACAAACATGCGATGAAGACACCAAATCAGACAGAAATGCCATACGCATGCATAACATATCACTGTGCCCACTATCAATGTTTCTAAGAGCAACATGTCATGACTGGCCCTGAGTGTCCCACTATCACATAAGGCCTTGTCCAGATATACGCTCCTTGAGGTGGAGTGTTATGAACAGACACAGAAACATGTGTGTGGAAACAGTATTATCCACTGCAAGATGATGAAATGTGCCGCAGTAGGAGGGGCAGTACTGTCCGCAGGTATGTGCTGGAATGCACATCAAACAGCAGTCTACATGGACTACCTATATTGGCGACACTTGCACAGATGATTATAGTGGGACATACACACGACCATGCACACAGCTCAGATAGACATACACACACCATACACAGGCAATGATACAGTAAGTCTATGGCGTGTACGAGTACAGTGACAGTACAGCAAGGATAGCTGTCTGCCAAGATATACAGCAGATGTCTGTAGGGCGTGTAACACCTCCCGGAACATGGACGTTGCATGGGCATGTGGATCTGCATCATACCACATTGCTATGTGTAAGCTGTGCACATATGCGATACATGGGACTGACAGATGTCCATGCAAGAGCAGCGCCACGGGCATAAAATATGTATATACATCGAGAGAGATACAGACAGACACATGTGGCAAGGCCGGTAGTGGAACCTACAAATCAGTACCCTTACACACCACAGCAGGACGCACGTAGAGAACACGCTACGGAGGTCGCTAAGCACAGCAGACACACAGGCAGTCCACTAGCTGCGTCTCAACATCCGCAAACACAGAGATGTCAGCAGGATATATGTGTGTTGCGAAGCGTCTAAAACCATAACCTACGAACCCATGCGGCTGGGAGCATAGACACACACACACATCTGGCAGACATGGGAATTGACCTGACACCTACCTACCCTATCGCACGACAGTATGACACAATGACAGAACACGCTACTCGGAGTACTGAACACAGCACTGTCAGAGGCATACGTCTATGTGGGTGACATCATCCGCAAAGGAATAGACGCTGATAGCAAATGTATGTGTTGTGAAGCGTCTAAAAGCATTACTGTCCCCAGAGGCGGCTGGAAACACACACACACACACACACACACACACACACACACACACACACACACACAGTGGGAAGGGCTGGGAGTCTAACCTACACCTAACTACATGAACACACTACAGCATGATGCATTTACAGAACGCGCTACCGAGATTACTAAGCACAACACTGTCAGAGGCATACTTCTAGGTGGGTGACATCATCCGCAAAGGAATAGATGCTGATAGCAAATGTATGTGTTGTGAAGCATCTAAAAGCATTACTGTCCCCAGAGGTGGCTGGAAACACACACACACACACACACACACACACACAGTGGGAAGGGCTGGGAGTCAAACCTACACCTAACTACATGAACACACTACAGCATGATGCATTTACAGAACGCGCTACCGAGATTACTAAGCACAGCACTGTCAGAGGCATACTTCTAGGTGGGTGACATCATCCACAATGGAATAGACACTGATAGCAAATGTATGTGTTGTGAAGCATCTAAAAGCATTACTGTCCCCAGAGGCGGCTGGAAACACACACACACACACACACACACTCACACACACACACACACACACACACACACACACAGTGGGAAGGGCTGGGAGTCTAACCTACACCTAACTACATGAACACACTACAGCATGATGCATTTACAGAACGCGCTACCGAGATTACTAAGCACAGCACTGTCAGAGGCATACGTCTATGTGGGTGACATCATCCGCAATGGAATAGACACTGATAGCAAATGTATGTGTTGTGAAGCGTCTAAAAGCATTACTGTCCCCAGAGGCGGCTGGAAACACACACACACACACACACACACACACACACACACACACACACACACACACACACACACACACAGTGGGAAGGGCTGGGAGTCTAACCTACACCTAACTACATGAACACACTACAGCATGATGCATTTACAGAACGCGCTACCGAGATTACTAAGCACAGCACTGTCAGAGGCATACGTCTATGTGGGTGACATCATCCGCAAAGGAATAGACGCTGATAGCAAATGTATGTGTTGTGAAGCGTCTAAAAGCATTACTGTCCCCAGAGGCGGCTGGAAACACACACACACACACACACACACACACACACACACACACAGTGGGAAGGGCTGGGAGTCTAACCTACACCTAACTACATGAACACACTACAGCATGATGCATTTACAGAACGCGCTACCGAGATTACTAAGCACAGCACTGTCAGAGGCATACTTCTAGGTGGGTGACATCATCCGCAAAGGAATAGATGCTGATAGCAAATGTATGTGTTGTGAAGCATCTAAAAGCATTACTGTCCCCAGAGGCGGCTGGAAACACACACACACACACACACACACACACACACACACACACACACACACACACACACACAGTGGGAAGGGCTGGGAGTTGAACCTACACCTAACTACATGAACACACTACAGCAGGATGCATTTACAGAACGCGCTACCGAGATTACTGAGCACAGCACTGTCAAGAGGCATACTCCTAGGTGGGTGATATCATCTGCAAAGGCAAGGATGCCGATAGGGAATGAATACAGAGTGAGCAGTCACACAGCATGTTACTATCCCAAGGCGGACATACAGTAACATGGCGGTGCTGCACTCAGGAATACTACCTATCTACGGAGCAGTACAGCCCGAAATGGATACGGGATGCACCACAGACAGTGCACCCTTTGAGAGAGCAACCAGTGTGTATGATGTAGACATCCATTGTGGCAGAGCAACTACATATAATTCGCATGGACGGCCACCATGGCTATGCAGGTTGTCATTGGGCATGGCTACACGCCTAGTATCAGACGTCGGTGCCGAATGTACTGTGTGTCCATGCATGGCATACTGGGCATGCTCACACACTTAGCATTTGCAAAGTGCAAACATGCATACACATGGAGTGTAATCATGAAAGGGCAGAGTGTGGAACGTACTGTGTGTCCACCTACACAACAGCAAACCTGGCATGCTCACACACGTAGCGGTTGCAAAGGGGAAACATACATGCACACGGGGTATATGCACAGAAGGGTGCAGTGTGCACTGTACTGTGTGTCCATCTACGCAACTGCTTACTGGGCATGCTCACACACTTAGCATTTGCAAAGTGCAAACATGCATTTGCAAAGTGCAAACATGCATACACATGGAGTGTAATCATGAAAGGGCAGAGTGTGGAATGTACTGTGTGTCCACCTACACAACAGCAAACCGGGCATGCTCACACACGTAGCGGTTGCAAAGGGGAAACATACATGCACACGGGTATACACAGAAGGGCGCAGTGTGCACTGTACTGTGTGTCCATCTACGCAACTGCTTACTGGGCATGCTCACACACTTAGCATTTGCAAAGTGCAAACATGCATTTGCAAAGTGCAAACATGCATACACATGGAGTGTAATCATGAAAGGGCAGAGTGTGGAAAGTACTGTGTGTCCACCTACACAACAGCAAACCGGGCATGCTCACACACGTAGCAGTTGCAAAAGGGAAACATACATGCACACGGGGTATATGCACAGAAGGGCGCAGTGTGCACTGTACTGTGAGTCCATCTATGCAACTGCTTACTATGCATGCTCACACACTTAGCATTTGCAAACATGCATTTGCAAAGTGCAAACATGCATACACATGGAGTGTAATCATGAAAGGGCAGAGTGTGGAACATACTGTGTGTCCACCTACACAACAGCAAACCAGGCATGCTCACACATGTAGTGGTTGCAAAGGGGAAACATACATGCACATGGGGTATACGCACAGAAGGGCGCAGTGTGCACTGTACTGTGTGTTCATCTACACAACTTCTTACTGGGCATGCTCACATACTTAGCATTTGCAAAGTGCAAGCATGCATTTGCAAAGTGCAAACATGCATACACATGGAGTGTAATCATGAAAGGGCAGAGTGTGGAACATACTGTGTGTCCACCTACACAACAGCAAACCGGGCATGCTCACACACGTAGCGGTTGCAAAGGGGAAACATACATGCACACGGGGTATACGCACAGAAGGGTGCAGTGTGCACTGTACTGTGTTTCCATCTACACAACTGCTTACTGGGCATGCTCACACACTTAACATTTGCAAAGTGCAAACATGCATTTGCAAAGTGCAAACATGCATACACATGGAGTGTAATCATGAAAGGGCAGAGTGTGGAACGTACTGCGTGTCCACCTACACAACAGCAAACCCTGCATGCTCACACAGTTAGTGGTTGCAAAGGGGAAACATACATGCACACGGGGTATACGCACAGAAGGGCGCAGTGTGCACTGTATTGTGTGTCCATCTACACAACTGCTTACTGGGCATGCTCACACACTTAGCATTTACTACGCACCGTCCAGCATGCAGATGGAGTGTACACACTGCAGGTCACAGTAAGGTAAACCTGTCCACATGCACAGGGTGGTCACACATGCAGCTACTCGTACACACACAGATGACATCACAGGTGTCACGGGTGCAGGTCAAACATGTACACACTGCAGTGAACACTGTAGCTGCCATGCCAGCACCATGTCATCGGTGCAGCAGTAAGCCTCACGGTCCAACAACAGCATGTGACATATGTCCACAGGTTTGTATAGCAGTGTACACCAGTTGTGCAGAGTACACATGTACTAACAATGATCCAACATGTGTGATGTAGTCCACCCATATCTGTATACATGGACAGGTCGGCTCCACACATACCACGGCCTTGACACAGCTGTGACACACGACTGCTGCTGTACCAGGGTGAACCAACGTCCGGATATGTCATACATGTGACTGTCTGGATGTGTGCATGGACTGCACACATGACACATACAAAGCCTGTGATGTACCACATGCATAACACTGGCGTATGCGGTGCTACACACACGAATCGAAGGTGGACCCATGTCTGTGGAATGCTCCCACTACAGGGTGTAGCGGTGTTGACTGGGACACATACCCTTGTATTGTTTGCCTGTGACAGCTGTGATACCATACCACAGTCCATGTTCCATGTATGTCAACACACATGTCATAACGTAGCAATGCATACACACATGGCAACAGAGACACATGTGACACGTGTACTGTGCACGGAGCCGCCATTCATGAGCAGTGGCCGATGTCCATAACATGGTTGCAACACCCTACCACATGCGTACCCATCATAGGGGCCATTATATGGTGGCATAGAAACAGCACGCATGGAGGTATGCATGTACATCTTATGTTTAAACACCTGTCCACATGCATGTGTGCAGGTGGTGGCTCACAGGTGTGTCGCACACCATCCTACCCTGCCATGTGCATACAGTATGCTATGTCGCTGTTACATGACAGTGCTGACATAATGCACACCCAGCGGTCAGGTGTCATCACCTGTATGTCACATGGCAAATGTAACACCTACCACCTACCAAGTGCATATATCGGCACATCTGCCAGATACAGTGTTGGTACACATAATGCACTACATACTGCTGCATGCCTGCACACGTATCATATGGCAGGTGTAGTATCCCCAGCACTGACATGTGTGCATGAATGTGTGCCCATGTATGCCACATATTGGGGGGAATATGTCCCACGTGCTACACATCCCTGTACACCATAGTAGAGATCTGGACATACCTCAGTGTGGGGTGCATGGATTTGGATGGTGCAGTACATGCAACACGTTGTCTCTCCATGTATACATGTGTGGTCACCACAATGTGTGTGTGTCGACATGTTGGTATGTCTGCTGCTTGGTGTGAGGGTGTATGCAAATATACTGTTGTGAACGGACACTAACCACACAGGGTGACCATCCCGTACTGGTGCTGCATTGCACAACCCTGTCGATGCCATAGGTGTGAGCCATACTGGCCACCTGTGCAAGTCCGCCCCCTGTGACATGGTGTGTGGGTGCATAGTATTGTGAGGGTGCTGACCACACAGGCAGGTGTCCCCATCTGCACACTATGGGGTGTGTGTCATAGTGGTATACACACCGCGATTGCGACCATACTCCTGTACTGTTACACGGTCCGACTGCTGCTCAGCATTCCCCACAGCTGACAGGTGACATGTGCAGTCAGTGGCCAGCACGCTGTGTACGACACCTGCACCATGTCACCATACCTGTAGTGTGTCCAGCTATGTCTGTGATGTCTCTGTCCACTGTAGCCTGTGGCACCGACCACATGCGTCAGGTGCAGTATATGTGCGGACTGGTGTGTCATGTAGGTGTCCAGGCAGGTTGCAGGTACATGTAGTATGCTGCTTTTGCCAGATGTGCCTGCAGACAGGCATTCCGGTTGTCCGGTGTAACACATGATATGTACAGGTGGTCCACTACGGCTATGCTTGCACTATGTGTGGACAATGTGCAACGGGGTCTATCCACATCAGGCGTACTGTGTGGCAACATGCCTGTGGCTATCACCCATGGACATGTGTGAACGGGACTTGGACAATTGTGTGTGATGGGCATCTTGTACACATGTCTGTGGTGTCCAATGTGACATACACCCATACATGTCAGAGGTGTCACACTCCACAGGGCTATGCAGACAACAGTGTGGATGTTTGGTATGTCGGGTGTGGGCCATGTGATGGCGTGACAATATTGCAGATAGAACACCGCCAGCTTGGGACATGTCGGGTGGCATGTCACAATGTGTGCACACAATGCAGGGGCATATGTCACATTGGTGACACCTGTGTGCTGCCCAGATCACTGCTCACTGTGTGGTACTGTGTGTGTACCACGAATGTTGTTCCAATGCATACTACATATGCATCCATTGTAGAACACCTTCACCGTGGTATGCATAGCTGACCGCACATATCACATTGACAGGTACTGTGGTTACATGCTGGTGTATAATAACGGTTGTATCTACTGCACACGGGTGGCATGTGTGTGTCTGGTGGTGCAACCTGTATAACGTGACTGGAACTAAACCCAGGTGTGCATGTTATACCTGGCCACATGGCAAATAACTCTACACTGTAACATTCCTGATACTGACAACAGTCTCACCTGCGACGAACCCCTGTCCGTGCAACATGCCAGAGGTACCTGTATAGGGGCGACACAACAGTATAAACATTAGCCATGACTGTATGACAGCCACAGTTCGCACTGTGCATGTGACATCATGTACCTGTGTGATAGCATATGGTATGCACACGTCTGCATACACAACGTAGCATACTGTAGTATGCGGCTTGTGTGCCCATATACCTGGCATGTGTTGTTACTTTACATGATGTACAGTGACACCTGCAACTATAGTGGATATCATACTCATATGCAAGACCGACTTACCAGGCAACTCCAGGCTCATTGGTTGGGAGACACCCACCTCCACGATGGCGGCTAGTGTTTCAGCATGCTGTTCCCTGGGTGTCCCCAGACTGGCCAGGAGCCTCTCTGTGTGTGTGAGTGGGGGCTGGGTTGGTGGCCCACCACGTGTTCCACCTTGTTCTCTGGCGATTGCAGTGGCACGCTGTTTCGCATGCTGTATGAGGTCCATGCAGTGTCGGCGTACCTGCTGGTAGGTGCGGTTGTTGGCACCAACGTCATTCACCCTCCTGCACATATCCTGCCACAGGTCATCCCGCTGCTGCGCTTGCTGTGGTACATGGCTGAACAGCACGTCATAGTTGTCATGGAGCAATGGTATGATTACTTCATCCTCCTGGTGGCTGAAGGCTGAGAGTCATGAATGTGGCATTATCTGTAAGACAAAATGATGGTGACAGGTCACATTCACACTGATGTACTGGCATACCGCTGAACATACATTTCTATGACATGTACGACATCTGCACAGTAATCTCTGAGATGCAGCATGACACTGACACTGCTGACGTGTTGCTGTCACACCTGTCACACCGTTATGCAGTGGATAACATATCTCTGTGTCAACTCATCACACTGTACATACTCCATGTAGATGGTAACCTGCTGTGGACATGTGTACCTGCCTGCACCTGTGTTCTTACCAATCTGCACTTGGCCCGATGTGTCCACAGTTCTACTGTTCACCTGGATGCTGTGTATATGTCACATGGCATCACAGATGCAGCCGTTATGGACGTCAGCAGTGGCACTGCACACATACACATGGACACCTGTACATGCATGTGTTTTGCCATATACATCTACTTAGCACTGTACACGTGTTGAACATCCTGCCATGGCTCACCTGCATTGCACATGTGATACACATGGGACAATGTCTAATCATAGGACATGTGCAGGGATGGTCAAACATAGCATGTGCGCGCGCACGTTGTACATGCTGTCACACAGCACTTGTGACACCACAAGGTGCATCAGTGCCACATTACTGATCTGGTCATGTGGCCATCACACCATGTATGACTGTGATGGCACGTGCAGCCTTGATGGACAGGGTTGCATGGTATGGCAGGGTATATCACATAAATGGCACATGGATGTGTCCAACCTGTGGAATACCAGTATTGGGAGGGTGGCTGTCCATTCCATATGTCATTTATATGGGTATATGGACATGTCGCATGTCCATCATCATGGTGTGGACAATGTCCTTCTGCAAGGTAGGCAGCATGCTGCATGGTATGGTGCATGCTGGTATCGCACACCCATGCATAAACATTACCCCTGACAGGTGCTATGTGCTGTAATATTGTTCAACAGAGTGCTGTATATGCCCGCACGGTGATATCCCATGCACATGGATGGTACCCCGACCTGACATGGGTACCTCATATGTCTACATCCAGTGCCTGCTGTCACCACTATGTCGGCGGGTGCACCACACAGCACCATCCCTTCCACAGTGACCATGGTGTTGAGCACAGCCGAGGTATTCATTTATGGGGATGGGGATGTTCCCATAGCGGTGACAATGCTGGTATCATCCATCAGACCATACACTTATGACACACACCTCACACACACAGCCCATTCAGTATGTCGTTCGCAACACTGACACAGCTATACTGCTATGCCAGGTCCATTCCCAGCCGTACATACAGATGCATAACATGTCTCTCTGTGGCATGGGCTACAATGATGGTGGGGTTCAACACATACCGTGTTCGACTGTAGCTGGTGCTGATGTTCTGTGCACATGTCAACACATTAACCCTGTTCTATTGTAGCCAGCGGTGATGTGCTGTGCACATGTCAATGCTGCACATTTTGTTGATGTCTGTCTGTCAACAGGCCACTGGTGGAACACGCAAGGGTATTTGTAATCAAATATACATGCCGCCCTGTACAGCTGTACTGCTAACATCTCAGGTGCTAATGTGTCATGGACATGCACACCTTACCCAGAAAGGTGTAAGTGCATTGCCACCCGTACTCATCACCTCTTGTAGGTTGCTATTATCCAACACCCTATTTGTATTGTATTGTCAAGCTATGCACCTGTGCAGGACATGTGAGCATGTCATGCGCTATCATGCACTTTGCACCCATTGCACAACATGTCACACAGGTACACTGGCAGTCATACACTTCACAGCTTGCTGAAGGTACGACAGGTGTTGTACACACTTAACACATATCCTGTGGGACATGGCCGTATGTACGGGCATGTCCAACCATCACGTACCAGTGCTACCCCTATATGATGGATATGTCGTACATGTGGCAATACAGCAACTGTCACATGTACTCGTGCAATGCCCCCCTACCACCGTACAGCAGTACTGCCTGTGGGAGATGTGCTTCTGCATCCATGCTGTGCCCATAGCTGTCAGTTGTACATCATTACATGCAACGTACCTCATTTGGTGTTCTAACGGGTGCATGTTCATCACGGCACCACATTGGAAGGGTCAGTCACACAGTCATTGTTGTACATGGTTTACATGCCAGCCATGGCTTACTAGATGGGAATCATTGTAATTCATTGGGATATCATATTTGTACATTGGAGCAGCGTATTCCAGCCATCATATACCCTTCCTAGTTGACACTGTTAGGCAGCCAGTAGTAGGTGTCCTACGATCTGCACATTAGTCACACAGTACGAGGGCTACTGTTACCCATTCTGGGGACAGGGTGCTGACAGCTGTGGATGGGGGTGATGCTGTCAACAACTATGACTGCACCTGACAGTTACGTCCGGATGGGTAACAGTCACAACACACACCGACCATCACGTAGTAACACATCATATACAACAATGGACATTCCAGCAAGAACAATGTATGCAATATGTCTGTATGACCACTGTAGGCACCACTGGTGGCCCCCAGCATGGCAGCCAACATCAGTGTATATCCCGCAGACTCATGGGTTACTCCATTCACAACACACCAGTCACGGATGACGCTGTTGTGAATCACACTGCAGTTCCACACATCATGTTACACAAGGCATCATGCACTGAGATGTTGCGGAGGGGTGAACACCTTTGACACTCAACATACGCACACATGTCACATCACCTGGTACACTATATCTCTCATACATCATGTTATTGTGACTGCCCAGCGATGGCAATACACAGACTACGTGTACTGGGACATGCAATGGCACACCGGTGTTATAGCCCTCTGGGTGTGTGTCTAGCCATGGTGTACAGTCGGCAGTGGTCTGGACACAGGAACACTGTACATTGACCTGCCGTGTCACTGCAACAGTTGCCTATGCTCCTACTGTTATTGTACAGGCATGTGGTATCTGACCGCTATGACAGTCCAGGTCAAACACAATGCTGTGGCACTCATGACCTGCAGCCATCGGCCTGGGGTGTAGAGCACACATGTACATCATCACATGCTATACTGCCTCTCTGGCAGTTTCACATAACTGTCACTGGCAGGGCTGTAACTGGCAGGCACGGCATGGGGTCATGTGGAACATTGCTTGCATCTTCCACTGTGATGCACACAAGCGGGGCACACACACTATTGCACCACTCACATATCTCTGCGGTGACTGGGACCTGCCTCCATGCTCTGCGCAGCACACCTGCGATTACGGATTGTACACGGACCATACCTTCCAGGCCCATACCTGGACCAGAACACCCACAGATGAGGGTTTCACACATCACACAGTGTTTTGCACACATCCTGGATAGTTGCGTAACACACTGCATCATAGGTGTCCATGTGCAGATAACCGTGTTTGTGACTGCTATACACATTGTAACACGCGACAGAGTCGACAGTGTACACCACAGGTTACATACCATCTGTGTTGTTATAGTGTACATTGGGCCTCAGACAGCTACCACTGCTGTGTGCTGACAGTAACCCACACTTCCCTGGGATAGACACCCATGTACCTACACATGCTTGAGTCATGCACTCCGCTCAGCTGGGTGAAACAATACACAGCACATAGCATACCTACACTACCCTTAGCATGGACACTACCTCCATGTGACTGGTGTGACACACCTGGGTTATCCCCTCTTTGGTGGATTCAACACATATGCTACACGGCCTTCCTAGCCACACCCTGGAAACACGCCCATCACAGCATGCACGGAACATGTGTACTACAACAACTACTACGGACGTCTGCTGATGGCAGTTGTTAACATCATGACACCCAAGCAGATGGACACTGCACATACATATGCTGACACATACCACAGTGCGCTGCAGTAGCATGTACACAATTGCAGGAATCATGCTACTCCACACAGAGACATGGCGGTACTGACCAGTTCACAGACACCACTGTGGTGGTCATGTTCCATGCACATATGTACACCCACATGTACAGGCTGTTGCACAGTGATGTACATGCACATGTGTGGGGTGCATCACTTTTCAGCCATGGTGGGTCCCCGAGGTCCATCATCACATACTCCAAGGCTAGCTACCTAAACATGACTGCCGCACATTGTGGTGTGGGGCCTCAGGCATTGTGGTGGTATGTCAGTATTCTTTGGCAACATCCACATCTGATGTCACATACACAAGTCACCCAAGCATTGCAGACCGAGCTAATGTTGGCAACGTGCCAGGCGATGGTGTACTTACCGTCAATACACCCTCTCACTCACTACAGGGTCGCAATCCGTACATGGACATCGTAGTGTCCCTGTGGTCACATACACAGTACTGATATGCACACAATATATCCTGGGACACTGGCCCAATGTCATCTTCCAATGTCCCTGGCTGTAATATCCCACCAACCTGTTCGGAATATGTCTCCACACCAGGCCACTATATTCACTGCTAGCCTTTTGTCGGACATTGTGGACCCTGACCACCGCACAGCGGCATTTATCACACTACACACGGGTGGCACTGCATTGCACGTGTGGGACTATAGTCATACACCCATGACTGGGCCATTCTGCATGGCAATGGGGCACATCCTCAGGAACGTGAGTCCCACACACATTGATGGGCTCCAGGCCTTTCCGAGCACCCGTGTTGGGCTTGTGTATGCCACAGCTAGGCACATACACATGCTGGTCACCTGTCATACAGTTGCATGGGCAGTTGAGGATGGTACAGAGGCCGACACATCATACGTTGTCCTCACATTGCCTTTCAGCAACATTCCACATTCTGGTATTGACAACATACACATCCACCTGCACATCTTACCCTGTGTCTCCGGATGTTCTGCTATGTGGCTCATGGACTGTACACACAGTGGTGCCAGCATACCATAGTACCTACTACATGTCAGGTACATATTGCATTACACAGTC
This sequence comes from Protopterus annectens, assembly GCF_019279795.1. Taxonomy (NCBI): domain Eukaryota; kingdom Metazoa; phylum Chordata; order Ceratodontiformes; family Protopteridae; genus Protopterus; species Protopterus annectens. The sequence goes on from NC_056741.1 coordinate 1,620,943,023, forward strand.
CTCAGTCATAGGGCCACTCATGTTCACTATATGCTTACATACGGAACATGCTGTCACAGAGTACTGTCCATGCCTAGATTTCCCACACCTACATACCAGGTGCCATTATTGCTCCACCAGCTCATACCGATACCGACCATATGGGTGTCAGTGTGGCGGATACTTCATATGCGTATCATGGCATCAGGATGCATGACACATGGTGCATGCACATCACCTTTGCATAACTACATTCACCCACTGACTATCACATGGATAGTGGTCCCGTACATACATATCACATTGTACATGGTTGCAGTACACACATATGCCACACACAGTCCTGTGGTTACCGTATTCCACTGTGGCATGGATATCCTTCTGCAAGGCCACACCTATCTGTACTGTGTTTGATGCTGGTATATAGGTAGCCATTGTACCTGTGAACTACACACATCTACACACAGACAAGGGTACAATAACACATTTATGGTGTACCTTCAACGACAGCTACAGCTTTACATGGCACAACAGTGACATGCCACGATGTTTACTGGGCTCAGACAGTTTACATATGCGGCTAACATACGGAGAACACATCTGTACACATCTGCATACCACATACTCAGGGGTGTCTTCTGCTCTAACACAGCCCATGTCCTCCACATTAGTGATGCATATTTATTTTATTTTTATTTTATTTTTATTTTGCATTTGTTGACCGGGCTAGTCTAGCTGGATAGATGTCCATTTTCAGTAGAGGCCCGGGGAGGAAAAGCTCCACACACAAAGAGAAAAAGCCCAATAGAACAATGTAAACATCTTTGTAACAAATGACTACGATAGAAGAATGTCCAAAAAGGACAGGTTACATAACGACTACAGTAGGCAGAGACATATACCAATATATATATGTGTGTGTATATATATATATATATATATATATATATATATATATATATATATATATATATATATATATATAAAACTATACTCCTCATACATGCCATCTGCGGTGGGCAGTGTGAACGGAATGCTCCTGGATATGTGCACACACACCACACTGCATGGGCTGGGCTTCTGTGTTACTTCCACGAACACAACACACACCATGCTGTGGAACATAGGTCCTGTGTACATCCCGCAGGGACACACGGTAGCACTGCTCATGTTATACCTCCCTTGCTGTTTGAGTGACACGTTGTCCTGGTACCACCACAGCAACGGTACTGTGTAGTGGTGCAGTTGACACCTGCCTCTGCTGTTCAGAGGACACTACCATGGAGAGGTGACACTACTGTGTACACTGCCCATGTGCTGACACGTGGACCTGCCAGACTGCATTGCTGCCCACTGTGCACCTGTGCAGCTACTACATGTCCTTTGGGCATGGTTACTTGGTGTCCCTTCCATTTAGACTAGCTATCATGCTACTACTCTGTCCCATACCTACAGGCCATATGTATCCTGTGATTGTACATTCAATAGGTGATACCTGTGTTATGTATGATATGCCTGTGATACTGTGTATGATATCTGTCATATCTACCTAGACAACTTTACATTACACATATTTCACATACTATCCCCTAATGCAGGGCATACTTGCACGTTGGCCACACCTTACATATGACATCAACGGTATATGCTCATACACATGCGTGCTGGGACAGTATACATACATGTACTATCCCCTGCTATGGCGCTTCCTTGTTGGACATCCACTGCCAGCAACAGCGTGTGGTATGGCATTGTTCTCTTTAATGCCCTCCTGTGGCATCCCTTGTGGTGTCTCCGCTGTGTACATGATGGCCCAGTGCTGTACACACGGTGTCTACAAGCGTTGGTATGCTCAGCAGGATATCACTACATAACTACCTTTCACCACTTTCTGCATTACGGACAAGTGTAATTAATTACAACCACCATTCAAATACGGTACAGCTTATTAATAGAGATCATGCGTTACACAACCTTACATATCGTGTGTTCTACATACCTTGTTGGTGTGTCGTTCCATGTATCGTGTATCGTTTTTCCGTTTCCTTTAGTTTTGTGCTGTTTCAGTATGAGCATGCGGTTTGATTATCCTGAGAGTCATCCTTATATACGTCGATACCTGCAACATGTGGATTCATCCCACCAATTGCTGTTCCTCAGTGAGTAATTACGTGCATATCACCTGTGCATCTACTCCATTCGGAAATTACGCGTCGATACAGGGGTATAATTGGAGTCTCCACCTGGGCATTGGCTATTTGCCCTACCTTCGTGGAGATGGTCTGTATTGTGTTATGTTATGTGTAACTGCAACTGCTATGCGTAGCGAAATGTATATTTTGAAGTCATGTCACCCGTGGATTGTGTGTGACAGGTGTAGTATTTGGTTCGACATGTGGGTGTACCTGTCCTGCCAACGACTGATAACAGGGTATTGCATTCAGAACTGTAACATGGCTGTTGTATTCCTTTATACAATGCATGCAAGTATGCATCCGTCTTTAATTGTGTCTCCCACGCGATATGTTGTGGTTATGTAGATGTCATTGACTGACTGTATGTTTGTGCTGCTATTACGGTTTGTATTCCTTTAATATCTACGGTGGGGGATATCGGTGGTTGTACGTGACGGATACGGGTTGTAGGCCTTGCATCTCTACATGGACAGTATAGTTGTCTGTGTGCTCCATCCCTACTTGGAGAGGTAACAGTTAATAGTCTTTTGTTATGGGAGTGTGGGTTGGGCTGTTGTTAATTGTTTCCAATATCGTCTGCACATGGCCTTGATGCATGTATACCCCTGTAACTTCTGTGGTATATCAGCAGCTATGTGTACGTGAGTAATTAAATGCATATCACCTGTGCATCTACTCCATTCGGTAATTACGCGTCAATACTGGGGTATAATTGGATTTTCCGCCTGGGCGTTGGCTATTTGCCCTGCCTTCGTGGAGATGGTCTGTATTGTCTTAAGTTATGTGTAACTGCATCTGCTATGCATAGGGACAAGTATATTCTGCATTCAAGTCACCCGTGGATTGTGTGTGACAGGTGTAGTATTTGGTTCGACATGTGGGTGTACCTGTCCTGCCGACGAATGATAACGGAGTATTGCATTCCAAACTGTAACATGGCTATTGTTTGCATTTATACAACGCATGCAATTATGCATCCGCCTTTAATTGTGTCTCCCACGCGATATGTTGTGGTTATGCAGCTGTCATTGACTGACTGTATGTTTGTGCTGCTATTACGGTTTGTATTCCTTTATTATCTACTGTGGGGGATATCGGTGGTTGTACGTCATGATACGGTTTGTGGGCCTTGCATCTCTACATAACCAGTATAGTTGTCTGTGTGCTCCATCCCTACTTGGAGGGTTAACGGTTAATAGTCTTTTGTTATGGGATTGTAGGTTGGGCTGTTGTCATGTGGTGTCAGTATCGCCTGCAGGTGAGCTTGATGCATGTATACCTCCGTAACATCTGTGGTATATCAGCGGTTATGTGTACGTGACAACTACCCCTTGCCAGTCTGTCCCAGATATTTGCAGTCATTGTGGTCCTGTTGTTGGGATAGCCTGTTTGCCAGTGGTTGCCACATATTCAGATGGAAATTGATTGTGTGACACTTGTAGAACACACACCGGTGTTTACGGGCCAACACGTGGCCATGGTCAGTACTGGGGTAGCACATACATATTTCTGCGATACATACCTATTGCTGTGTGGCTTGGCCAACGTATCATATTGCATGTAACATATCAGTGTCGTACATGCGTGCATGACTATTACATACGTCCTTTCCATTTCTTATGGGGAATATTCCTGTGCTACCATCTGGGACATATTCACGTTGTATCGTTCTATGTCACGACACACCTAGCCAGGGTGGGGCTGTCACTACTACTGTGGGACTAGTGGTGAACATATGCCTGAGGCTAGTTTACCGTATGCCTACACCTAATATTCTGCTCTGCCTCTAACTTGGCACCAACATACACATGTTGCAGGCACACACACATTACACTCACACAGCGACGCACACGGCACCCTCAGCGCACATGGACACATACTACGGCACTCACGGGGGTGGCTGCACACAGTACCTACGTGGACCGCAACACCGGCGGTGGTGTCTACCTCTCCCTTCATATCATCATACTATTACACGCGCATGTACTGTTACAGTACTGTGTCCTGGCAGTCTTTCAGCCTCGCGGTTATGCATATCGGTATGTTACACGCTCCATGGTTGGCGGTATCCTCTTATTTTGAACCTCCAGGATGTTCAGATTGTCGTTGCACTATGTATACTATGTACAGATATCGCGGGATACCTCTCAGTCACCTTATATCCCTCTAATTCCCTGTCTTATCTGTATTATATATATGTATATGTGTACATATTTATCTATATATATAATATATATATATATATATATATATATATATATATATATATATATACATATATATATATATATACACATATACATATATATATATATATATATATATATATATATATATATATATATATATCTTTATATGTATACATCTTGGCGACCGTGGCAGGCACACAGCAACGCCATATGCTGTAGGACTCACGTACTGTTCAGGTGTTGGCGTCACATGTTCCACTGGCTGTTGGGTTTACAGTGTTTGGGGGCTGCCTATGTTGGAGTCACACATAAGGCCACCCATACATTACACTTTACAGGTGGTCATGTTTGTGTGCCGTCCGTTTCACTGTGTGTGCAGGTGGGGAGGTGTCAGTCCATGGGGCCTAAGCTGTCAGAGTATGTGCTATACGTTCCCTCTTTGCCAAGGCGTAGGCATATTGGGTACGCCTCCGTCTACCTACTGGGGCTGGCACAGTGTGTTCCTGGTCCGGAACCCTCTGTGCCTGGACTGGCCTTGGCAATTGTGGTGGCCTTTGTGGCCCTTCACCATTATGTCCCTGCAGCAGCTGCTTCCGCAGGATCATATTATGTAGCATGGCACATACTATGAATATGTGGGCACATGTGCCTGGAGAGTACTGCAAGGCTCCACCAGATGTATCCAAGCACCGGAACCGTGATTTCAGCATCCCGAACACACGCTCTATGATTATTCTGGTTTGTGCGTGTGCCTCATTATGGCGTTCTTGCATGTGTGTGTGTGCATTTCTGATGGGAGTCATCATCCATGGCTCCAGTGCATAGCCAGCATCCCCCACGAGGTGGCCTTGTGGGATGTCCCCCCTGACAAAAACCTGGTACAGCTGTGAGGCATGCCAGATATGGAGTCATGGTAACTTCCAGGGCTGCCAGCACACACATCCATGATAATGCCCTGGGCATTGCACACGACCTGGCAATTGATGGAGTGGAATCCCTTGCGGTTTATGTAGCGTCTACCCTGCTCGCCAGGTGGTAACTTGATTTGTATGTGCGTACAGTCTATCGCACCCAGTACCTCCGGGTATTGTGCCACACGGTGGAAGTGGCGCATATTGCTAGCCAACTCCTCCTGAGATCTGGGGAAGTATATATGCTCATTGGCATGTGGTAACATGGCATCCAGGAACTGGTGTAGTACCCTGGATGCTGATGCCTGTGAGATGCCCATTATATCTCCAGTTGGCCTTTGAAAGGTACCTGTGGCCAGTATTCGCAAGCTTACACATACCTTTGTGTCCACTGGGATGGGTTCCCTCTGTTGTTTCTTGTTCTCAGGCGGCCGGCACAGCTCCACTATTTGCTGTAACATGTCCCTGTCCACCCTGTAACGCTCCACTATCTCCTGGTCATGTAGCCCCTGGTAGGTTACCCTTGGTCTGAACACTCTCCTCCTCCTCCGAGGCCTGCGGTGGTTGTCGGCACCTCATCCACAACACCGCCTGTCTCTAACACATGCTGATGGATCACAGCTACGGCAGCACCCAACATGTACATTTTAAAAGTTCCCGTGTGTTTACACCTATGGTGCGCTTTGGGAATACTCGCCTGTGTTTTCTTTGCATTCACACTTTATACTATTGTGCTGTGCACACCCATGATGTCATAGGGTGTTTGTAATGGCTGTATCTAAGGGTTATCTTCCGTGTTTTACCGATGGAACTACAACGGTGTTGCCTTTGGTGTTGCATTACTCTTGCCTGCCATGGATTACCTTTCGACATTCCCTTACTATTTCTGCACATTGCACCTACCATTTTCTGGCATGCATCCTGCAGAGCACTGTCATTTCTACTTTCATGGACATGTCATATCATGCATTTTGTGTGCTACTGCCGTTGTGCTGCCTGTCTGCTTTGCTCTGCTGTGTCAGGTCTTCTATCTTTGCAGTCTGCTACCTCCCCTACTTTCTTTGCATTCATATGCCTCCCCTATCCCGTTTTGCAGGTTTCTGCATGCAGAGTTATCAGCTCCTGCCGATTGGCCTTCGTGGGTTGATTAGTGTT
>NC_056741.1:1620979451-1620981951 GCF_019279795.1 Protopterus annectens
TGAGCTTGAGCCCATGGCTCTTGCACCAAGCATCTGTTTCTGTAAGGCCCTTTTGTAGAGTATCCTCATCATTTGGGGATTCAATAATGGCTACCAGTTTGCAGTCATCTGCAAACTTTGTTAGCCAGAGTCCCTTAGTGTTGACCTGTACTTCAGAGAAGTAGATGCCAAATAAGAGCGGCCCCAGGACTGAACCCTGAAGTACTCCACTTGTCACTTGTCTGGAGCTGGATTTGGAGTCGGCTACTTTTACAGTGTGGGTTCTATCAGTAAGCCATTTAGCAACCCATTGGGTGACATAGGGATTAATGCCCAACTTAGTAAGTTTATCTATGATTCCAGAGTGGGGGATGGTGTCAAAGGCCTTGGCAAGGTCTAGATAGGCTGTGTGGACCACCTTACCCTTGTCCATGGCTCTGGAGACTGATTCAAAGAAGTCAATCAGGTTCAGGAGACAAGATCGGCCCTTCACAAACCCAAACTGGGTGGGGTCCAGTGTTTGAAGGTTGCCAATGTCTTTGTTTATAAGTTCCATGATAATACGCTCCATGGCCTTGCAGATAAGGCCTGTCAGACTGATGGGACGGTAGTTACCAGGATCCAAGGTGGATCCCCCCTTGTGGATTGGGATAATAGCTCTGTGCCACTCAGTGGGCACAAAACCTGAGGTGAAGCTATGATTAAACATGACACTTAGGTGAGGTGCCAGTTCATATTGTAGTTCATGTAGTACACAGCCCGGGATGTCATCTGGTCCCATGGATGCTGTATTCTTGGCTTTAGAGAGTGCGTTTTGTACCTGTGTGGCCATTATTACTGGAATATGGCAATCTTCCAGTATTGAGATGGGCCATTTAGGGGGTGAGAGGGGGGTGTGAAGTTGGCACTGAATCGATCTGCCAGAATATTGGCAATATCCTTTGGATCAGTATATTTAATGCCATTCTGTTTTAGCTCAGAGCAGATCTGAGCATTGCCATTTAGATTCTTGACATAGTTATAGAATGCTTTGTGGTTGTCTTTGGAATCTTTGGCAATTTTATTTTCGTAACTAGCTTTGGAGGATTTTATGAGGCATCTCAGTTTCTTACTGAGGCTAGTAAGGGAGTTTTTTGCATCCTGGGATTTTCCTCTTTTCTGCAAAAAGTTTCTTCCTTTTGTTGTAAAGTTTGTTTATGGCAGGGGACCACCAGATTGGCTTCCTTTTTCTGGATGAGAGCATTTTGGTTCTATTTGGGATGGCATGATTTATGCATGAGTGGATGTGCTCGTACAGTGCCTTAGTGTAGGATTCAGCAGTTGAACTTTCAGTTCCCGTCTGCATGGGTGTCATGAAGTTTGTCACTTCTGACTTGAGTAGCATGAAGTTGGCTTTGGAGAAGTTTTTTATGGTGGTTTCTTTACTGGGGGGGGGGGGGGGGATGTGGATGTTAAGGGTGATTAGCTTATGGTCAGACCTGACTAACGAGGGGGTGACCATAGGTATGGAGCATTGATTTCCCATGTTGGTAATGACCAGGTCTAGGATATTGGAGCCCTGGTAGGACTATGGATTAGTTGATCCAGGGCGTTGGAATTTATGAATTCCAAGAACCGTTAGCAAAGGTGTTGGGACATGAGTAGTTTTCCCAGTTAATGGCAGGGTAGTTAAAATCACCCAGTATTAGGGTGTTTGGTTCTATCTTAATATTTTCCAGTATGTTTAGAAAGGTGTAGTGAGAATCTTGGGGTATGGTGGGGGATCTGTAGCAAGCTACAATTTGGATTGCAGTCTTACCTAGTGTTAGTTGCACTTGGAGAATTTCAGACACATTGTGTTGGTCAACTAGCCTGGTGGTGTGAATATCCTTGGTGAATATTGACACTCCTCCACCTTTAGTGTTTCGGTCCTGGTTTGGTGGCCAAAAAGTGTGGTAAGAGCTGTAGCCTGGTATTGCAGGGGTGCTCTCTGGAGCCTTGAACCAGGTCTCAGTTACTGCACAGATATCGATGTTCTCCATTTTTAGGAGTGCCTCGAGAGAGTGCATTTTGAGGTTTAGACTTCTAGCATTGAGTAGCATTACCTTCAGATTTTGCATGCTTGTACCTGTTACGGTGGTGGTTTTGTCCTTTGAAGTTTGCCTAAAAAAGGCACTATAGGGGTGGCAAGAGCCTTAGCCAGTAACCTGAATCCCAGGGGCGACAGGTGCAGACCATCTCTGGCAAAGCATCGTGGTCGGTCAATCATGTCATCCCAGGCAGACAGATACTGGATCCTCTTTGAATGACACCATAAGCTTAGCCAATTGTTGAAGTCAATCATTTTATCCTTATATTGTGGTATCATTCTGGGTGAAGGCAGGATGCTACTCAGGGCTAGGGTCATACCTGCCTGGGCCACATGATCCGAGAACTCTTCCATGACTCTTTTCATGTAGTCCAGGGAGGTACGTCTCAAGTCATTCACTCCAACATGGACAATGACAGAGTCATATTTGTACTTGTTGTGGAGTGACTTGAG